>NC_086449.1:39063609-39363609 GCF_028390025.1 Pseudophryne corroboree
CACCATATCTTGACATTGAAGCATACTCTGTACTCTTGGTTTCTTTATGATTAAGTTTTGTTTCATATTGCATCATTTCAATTCCGGTAACTTACATCTTCAAAATTTTACATAAGTGCTAACACCAACAATTACTTTATTTTGTAAGACATTTAGAAGTAATTTGATTTTTTTGATCAATTTTTCCTTTCAGCTTACTTATTTTGCTAAGAATAATGACTACATTTAAGGAAAGACAAACAGTCATATTCTTTGGTTATGGAAGCAAAGATGTGGGCTTGTTTGCTTATCAATAACCAAATTCTTGATTCAGTTTTTACAGAAAGTATATTTATCGTCTAAAGCACCGCAATCAGTAAACAAACCATTGCTCATAAATGACCTCGTGGCGCAACGGTAGCGCGTCTGACTCCAGATCAGAAGGTTGCGTGTTCAAATCACGTCGGGGTCAATTACTATTTTGAAGATGAAATTTACCAAATGAAACACCATAAAAGAAACAAATTGCCAAGTCTGTCATCCACCTTCTGTAATGTGATATTTGCTCACAGGGATAACTATATCACCTGCGCAGTTTCATAATAAATGCCCATTCTGCTCATTTCTCATATTACTTATACAAAAAATACCCAGTTAATTGGACATCACCATATCTTGACATTGAAGCATACTCTGTACTCTTGGTTTCTTTATGATTAAGTTTTGTTTCATATTGCATCATTTCAATTCCGGTCACTTACAACTTCAAAATTTTACATAAGTGCTAACACCAACAATTACTTTATTTTGTAAGACATTTAGAAGTAATTTGATTTTTTTGATCAATTTTTCCTTTCAGCTTACTTATTTTGCTAAGAATAATGACTCTACATTTAAGGAAAGACAAACAGTCATATTCTTTGGTTATGGAAGCAAAGATGTGGGCTTGTTTGCTTATCAATAACCAAATTCTTGATTCAGTTTTTACAGAAAGTATATTTATCGTATAAAGCACCGCAATCAGTAAACAAACCATTGCTTATAAATGATCTCGTGGCGCAACGGTAGCGCGTCTCACTCCAGATCAGAAGGTTGCGTGTTCAAATCACGTCGGGGTCAATTACCATTTTGAAGATGAAATTTACCATATGAAACACCATAAAAGAATCAAATTGCCAAGTCTGTCATCCACCTTCTGTAATGTGATATTTGCTCACAGGTATAACTATATCACCTGCACAGTTTCATAATAAATGCCCATTCTGCTCATTTCTCATATTACTTATACAAAAAATACCCAGTTAATTGGACATCACCATATCTTGACATTGAAGCATACTCTGTACTCTTGGTTTCTTTATGATTAAGTTTTGTTTCATATTGCATCATTTCAATTCCGGTCACTTACAACTTCAAAATTTTACATAAGTGCTAACACCAACAATTACTTTATTTTGTAAGACATTTAGAAGTAATTTGATTTTTTTGATCAATTTTTCCTTTCAGCTTACTTATTTTGCTAAGAATAATGACTTTACATTTAAGGAAAGACAAACAGTCATATTCTTTGGTTATGGAAGCAAAGATGTGGGCTTGTTTGCTTATCAATAACCAAATTCTTGATTCAGTTTTTACAGAAAGTATATTTATCGTCTAAAGCACCGCAATCAGTAAACAAACCATTGCTCATAAATGACCTCGTGGCGCAACGGTAGCACGTCTGACTCCAGATCAGAAGGTTGCGTGTTCAAATCACGTCGGGGTCAATTACCATTTTGAAGATGAAATTTACCAAATGAAACACCATAAAAGAAACAAATTGCCAAGTCTGTCATCCACCTTCTGTAATGTGATATTTGCTCACAGGTATAACTATATCACCTGCACAGTTTCATAATAAATGCCCATTCTGCTCATTTCTCATATTACTTATACAAAAAATACACAGTTAATTGGACATCACCATATCTTGACATTGAAGCATACTCTGTACTCTTGGTTTCTTTATGAATAAGTTTTGTTTCATATTGCATCATTTCAATTCCGGTCACTTACAACTTCAAAATGTTACATAAGTGCTAACACCAACAATTACGTTATTTTGTAAGACATTTAGAAGTAATTTGATATTTTTGATAAATTTTTCCTTTCAGCTTACTTATTTTGCTAAGAATAATGACTACATTTAAGGAAAAGACAAACAGTCATATTCTTTGGTTATGGAAGCAAAGATGTGGGCTTGTTTGCTTATCAATAACCAAATTCTTGATTCAGTTTTTACAGAAAGTATATTTATCGTCTAAAGCACCGCAATCAGTAAACAAACCATTGCTCATAAATGACCTCGTGGCGCAACGGTAGCGCGTCTCACTCCAGCTCAGAAGGTTGCGTGTTCAAATCACGTCAGGGTCAATTACTACTTTGAAGATGAAATTTACCAAATGAAACACCATAAAAGAAACAAATTGCCAAGTCTGTCATCCACCTTCTGTAATGTGATATTTGCTCACAGAGATAACTATATCACCTGCACAGTTTCATAATAAATGCTCATTTCTCATATTACTTATACAAAAAATACCCAGTTAATTGGACATCACCATATCTTGACATTGAAGCATACTCTGTACTCTTGGTTTCTTTATGATTAAGTTTTGTTTCATATTGCATCATTTCAATTCCGGTCACTTACAACTTCAAAATTTTACATAAGTGCTAACACCAACAATTACTTTATTTTGTAAGACATTTAGAAGTAATTTGATTTTTTTTGATCAATTTTTCCTTTCAGCTTACTTATTTTGCTAAGAATAATGACTTTACATTTAAGGAAAGACAAACAGTCATATTCTTTGGTTATGGAAGCAAAGATGTGGGCTTGTTTGCTTATCAATAACCAAATTCTTGATTCAGTTTTTACAGAAAGTATATTTATCGTCTAAAGCACCGCAATCAGTAAACAAACCATTGCTTATAAATGATCTCGTGGCGCAACGGTAGCGCGTCTCACTCCAGATCAGAAGGTTGCGTGTTCAAATCACGTCGGGGTCAATTACCATTTTGAAGATGAAATTTACCATATGAAACACCATAAAAGAATCAAATTGCCAAGTCTGTCATCCACCTTCTGTAATGTGATATTTGCTCACAGGTATAACTATATCACCTGCACAGTTTCATAATAAATGCCCATTCTGCTCATTTCTCATATTACTTATACAAAAAATACCCAGTTAATTGGACATCACCATATCTTGACATTGAAGCATACTCTGTACTCTTGGTTTCTTTATGATTAAGTTTTGTTTCATATTGCATCATTTCAATTCCGGTCACTTACAACTTCAAAATTTTACATAAGTGCTAACACCAACAATTACTTTATTTTGTAAGACATTTAGAAGTTATTTGATTTTTTTGATACATTTTTCCTTTCAGCTTACTTATTTTGCTAAGAATAATGACTACATTTAAGGAAAAGACAAACAGTCATATTCTTTGGTTATGGAAGCAAAGATGTGGGCTTGTTTGCTTATCAATAACCAAATTCTTGATTCGGTTTTTACAGAAAGTATATTTATCGTCTAAAGCACCGCAATCAGTAAACAAACCATTGCTCATAAATGACCTCGTGGCGCAACGGTAGCGCGTCTGACTCCAGATCAGAAGGTTGCGTGTTCAAATCACGTCGGGGTCAATTACCATTTTGAAGATGAAATTTACCAAATGAAACACCATAAAAGAAACAAATTGCCAAGTCTGTCATCCACCTTCTGTAATGTGATATTTGCTCACAGGGATAACTATATCACCTGCACAGTTTCATAATAAATGCCCATTCTGCTAATTTCTCATAATACTTATACAAAAAATACCCAGTTAATTGGACATCACCATATCTTGACATTGAAGCATACTCTGTACTCTTGGTTTCTTTATGATTAAGTTTTGTTTCATATTGCATCATTTCAATTCCGGTAACTTACATCTTCAAAATTTTACATAAGTGCTAACACCAACAATTACTTTATTTTGTAAGACATTTAGAAGTAATTTGATTTTTTTGATCAATTTTTCCTTTCAGCTTACTTATTTTGCTAAGAATAATGACTTTACATTTAAGGAAAGACAAACAGTCGTATTCTTTGGTTATGGAAGCAAAGATGTGGGCTTGTTTGCTTATCAATAACCAAATTCTTGATTCAGTTTTTACAGAAAGTATATTTATCGTCTAAAGCACCGCAATCAGTAAACAAACCATTGCTCATAAATGACCTCGTGGCGCAACGGTAGCGCGTCTGACTCCAGATCAGAAGGTTGCATGTTCAAATCACGTCGGGGTCAATTACCATTTTGAAGATGAAATTTACCAAATGAAACACCATAAAAGAAACAAATTGCCAAGTCTGTCATCCACCTTCTGTAATGTGATATTTGCTCACAGTTATAACTATATCACCTGCACAGTTTCATAATAAATGCCCATTCTGCTCATTTCTCATATTACTTATACAAAAAATACCCAGTTAATTGGACATCACCATATCTTGACATTGAAGCATACTCTGTACTCTTGGTTTCTTTATGATTAAGTTTTGTTTCATATTGCATCATTTCAATTCCGGTAACTTACATCTTCAAAATTTTACATAAGTGCTAACACCAACAATTACTTTATTTTGTAAGACATTTAGAAGTAATTTGTTTTTTTTGATCAATTTTTCCTTTCAGCTTACTTATTTTGCTAAGAATAATGACTACATTTAAGGAAAGACAAACAGTCATATTCTTTGGTTATGGAAGCAAAGATGTGGGCTTGTTTGCTTATCAATAACCAAATTCTTGATTCAGTTTTTACAGAAAGTATATTTATCGTCTAAAGCACCGCAATCAGTAAACATACCATTGCTCATAAATGACCTCGTGGCGCAACGGTAGCGCGTCTCACTCCAGATCAGAAGGTTGCGTGTTCAAATCACGTCGGGGTCAATTACTACTTTGAAGATGAAATTTACCAAATGAAACACCATAAAAGAAACAAATTGCCAAGTCTTTCATCCACCTTCTGTAATGTGATATTTGCTCACAGGGATAACTATATCACCTGCACAGTTTCATAATAAATGCCCATTCTGCTCATTTCTCATATTACTTATACAAAAAATACCCAGTTAATTGGACATCACCATATCTTGACATTGAAGCATACTCTGTACTCTTGGTTTCTTTATGATTAAGTTTTGTTTCATATTGCATCATTTCAATTCCGGTCACTTACAACTTCAAAATTTTACATAAGTGCTAACACCAACAATTACTTTATTTTGTAAGACATTTAGAAGTAATTTGATTTTTTTTGATCAATTTTTCCTTTCAGCTTACTTATTTTGCTAAGAATAATGACTCTACATTTAAGGAAAGACAAACAGTCATATTCTTTGGTTATGGAAGCAAAGATGTGGGCTTGTTTGCTTATCAATAACCAAATTCTTGATTCAGTTTTTACAGAAAGTATATTTATCGTCTAAAGCACCGCAATCAGTAAACAAATCATTGCTCATAAATGACCTCGTGGCGCAACGGTAGCGCGTCTGACTCCAGATCAGAAGGTTGCGTGTTCAAATCATGTCGGGGTCAATTACCATTTTGAAGATGAAATTTACCAAGTGAAACACCATAAAAGAAACAAATTGCCAAGTCTGTCATCCACCTTATGTAATGTGATATTTGCTCACAGGTATAACTATATCACCTGCACAGTTTCATAATAAATGCCCATTCTGCTCATTTCTCATATTACTTATACAAAAAATACCCAGTTAATTGGACATCACCATATCTTGACATTGAAGCATACTCTGTACTCTTGGTTTCTTTATGATTAAGTTTTGTTTCATATTGCATCATTTCAATTCCGGTCACTTACAACTTCAAAATTTTACATAAGTGCTAAAACCAACAATTACTTTATTTTGTAAGACATTTAGAAGTAATTTGATTTTTTGGATAAATTTTTCCTTTCAGCTTACTTATTTTGCTAAGAATAATGACTACATTTAAGGAAAAGACAAACAGTCATATTCTTTGGTTATGGAAGCAAAGATGTGGGCTTGTTTGCTTATCAATAACCAAATTCTTGATTCAGTTTTTACAGAAAGTATATTTATCGTCTAAAGCACCGCAATCAGTAAACAAACCATTGCTCATAAATGACCTCGTGGCGCAACGGTAGCGCGTCTGACTCCAGATCAGAAGGTTGCGTGTTCAAATCACGTCGGTGTCAATTACCATTTTGAAGATGAAATTTACCAAATGAAACACCATAAAAGAAACAAATTGCCAAGTCTGTCATCCACCTTCTGTAATGTGATATTTGCTCACAGGGATAACTATATCACCTGCACAGTTTCATAATAAATGCTCATTTCTCATAATACTTATACAAAAAATACCCAGTTAATTGGACATCACCATATCTTGACATTGAAGCATACTCTGTACTCTTGGTTTCTTTATGATTAAGTTTTGTTTCATATTGCATCATTTCAATTCCGGTAACTTACATCTTCAAAATTTTACATAAGTGCTAACACCAACAATTACTTTATTTTGTAAGACATTTAGAAGTAATTTGATTTTTTTGATCAATTTTTCCTTTCAGCTTACTTATTTTGCTAAGAATAATGACTTTACATTTAAGGAAAGACAAACAGTCATATTCTTTGGTTATGGAAGCAAAGATGTGGGCTTGTTTGCTTATCAATAACCAAATTCTTGATTCAGTTTTTACAGAAAGTATATTTATCGTCTAAAGCACCGCAATCAGTAAACAAACCATTGCTCATAAATGACCTCGTGGCGCAACGGTAGCGCGTCTGACTCCAGATCAGAAGGTTGCGTGTTCAAATCACGTCGGGGTCAATTACCATTTTGAAGATGAAATTTACCAAATGAAACACCATAAAAGAAACAAATTGCCAAGTCTGTCATCCACCTTCTGTAATGTGATATTTGCTCACAGTTATAACTATATCACCTGCACAGTTTCATAATAAATGCCCATTCTGCTCATTTCTCATATTACTTATACAAAAAATACCCAGTTAATTGGACATCACCATATCTTGACATTGAAGCATACTCTGTACTCTTGGTTTCTTTATGATTAAGTTTTGTTTCATATTGCATCATTTCAATTCCGGTAACTTACATCTTCAAAATTTTACATAAGTGCTAACACCAACAATTACTTTATTTTGTAAGACATTTAGAAGTAATTTGATTTTTTTGATCAATTTTTCCTTTCAGCTTACTTATTTTGCTAAGAATAATGACTACATTTAAGGAAAGACAAACAGTCATATTCTTTGGTTATGGAAGCAAAGATGTGGGCTTGTTTGCTTATCAATAACCAAATTCTTGATTCAGTTTTTACAGAAAGTATATTTATCGTCTAAAGCACCGCAATCAGTAAACAAACCATTGCTCATAAATGACCTCGTGGCGCAACGGTAGCGCGTCTGACTCCAGATCAGAAGGTTGCGTGTTCAAATCACGTCGGGGTCAATTACCATTTTGAAGATGAAATTTACCAAATGAAACACCATAAAAGAAACAAATTGCCAAGTCTGTCATCCACCTTCTGTAATGTGATATTTGCTCACAGGTATAACTATATCACCTGCACAGTTTCATAATAAATGCCCATTCTGCTCATTTCTCATATTACTTATACAAAAAATACCCAGTTAATTGGACATCACCATATCTTGACATTGAAGCATACTCTGTACTCTTGGTTTCTTTATGATTAAGTTTTGTTTCATATTGCATCATTTCAATTCCGGTCACTTACAACTTCAAAATTTTACATAAGTGCTAACACCAACAATTACTTTATTTTGTAAGACATTTAGAAGTAATTTGATTTTTTTTGATCAATTTTTCCTTTCAGCTTACTTATTTTGCTAAGAATAATGACTTTACATTTAAGGAAAGACAAACAGTCATATTCTTTGGTTATGGAAGCAAAGATGTGGGCTTGTTTGCTTATCAATAACCAAATTCTTGATTCAGTTTTTACAGAAAGTATATTTATCGTCTAAAGCACCGCAATCAGTAAACAAACCATTGCTTATAAATGATCTCGTGGCGCAACGGTAGCGCGTCTCACTCCAGATCAGAAGGTTGCGTGTTCAAATCACGTCGGGGTCAATTACCATTTTGAAGATGAAATTTACCATATGAAACACCATAAAAGAATCAAATTGCCAAGTCTGTCATCCACCTTCTGTAATGTGATATTTGCTCACAGGTATAACTATATCACCTGCACAGTTTCATAATAAATGCCCATTCTGCTCATTTCTCATATTACTTATACAAAAAATACCCAGTTAATTGGACATCACCATATCTTGACATTGAAGCATACTCTGTACTCTTGGTTTCTTTATGATTAAGTTTTGTTTCATATAGCATCATTTCAATTCCGGTCACTTACAACTTCAAAATTTTACATAAGTGCTAACACCAACAATTACTTTATTTTGTAAGACATTTAGAAGTAATTTGATTTTTTTGATCAATTTTTCCTTTCAGCTTACTTATTTTGCTAAGAATAATGACTTTACATTTAAGGAAAGACAAACAGTCATATTCTTTGGTTATGGAAGCAAAGATGTGGGCTTGTTTGCTTATCAATAACCAAATTCTTGATTCAGTTTTTACAGAAAGTATATTTATCGTCTAAAGCACCGCAATCAGTAAACAAACCATTGCTCATAAATGACCTCGTGGCGCAACGGTAGCGCGTCTGACTCCAGATCAGAAGGTTGCGTGTTCAAGTCACGTCGGGGTCAATTACCATTTTGAAGATGAAATTTACCAAATGAAACACCATAAAAGAAACAAATTGCCAAGTCTGTCATCCACCTTCTGTAATGTGATATTTGCTCACAGGTATAACTATATCACCTGCACAGTTTCATAATAAATGCCCATTCTGCTCATTTCTCATATTACTTATACAAAAAATACACAGTTAATTGGACATCACCATATCTTGACATTGAAGCATACTCTGTACTCTTGGTTTCTTTATGAATAAGTTTTGTTTCATATTGCATCATTTCAATTCCGGTCACTTACAACTTCAAAATGTTACATAAGTGCTAACACCAACAATTACTTTATTTTGTAAGACATTTAGAAGTAATTTGATTTTTTTGATCAATTTTTCCTTTCAGCTTACTTATTTTGCTAAGAATAATGACTACATTTAAGGAAAAGACAAACAGTCATATTCTTTGGTTATTGAAGCAAAGATGTGGGCTTGTTTGCTTATCAATAACCAAATTCTTGATTCAGTTTTTACAGAAAGTATATTTATCGTCTAAAGCACCGCAATCAGTAAACAAACCATTGCTCATAAATGACCTCGTGGCGCAACGGTAGCGCGTCTCACTCCAGCTCAGAAGGTTGCGTGTTCAAATCACGTCAGGGTCAATTACTACTTTGAAGATGAAATTTACCAAATGAAACACCATAAAAGAAACAAATTGCCAAGTCTGTCATCCACCTTCTGTAATGTGATATTTGCTCACAGAGATAACTATATCACCTGCACAGTTTCATAATAAATGCTCATTTCTCATATTACTTATACAAAAAATACCCAGTTAATTTGACATCACCATATCTTGACATTGAAGCATACTCTGTACTCTTGGGTTCTTTATGATTAAGTTTTGTTTCATATTGCATCATTTCAATTCCGGTAACTTACATCTTCAAAATTTTACATAAGTGCTAACACCAACAATTACTTTATTTTGTAAGACATTTAGAAGTAGTTTGATTTTTTAGATCAATTTTTCCTTTCAGCTTACTTATTTTGCTAAGAATAATGACTTTACATTTAAGGAAAGACAAACAGTCATATTCTTTGGTTATGGAAGCAAAGATGTGGGCTTGTTTGCTTATCAATAACCAAATTCTTGATTCAGTTTTTACAGAAAGTATATTTATCGTCTAAAGCACCGCAATCAGTAAACAAACCATTGCTCATAAATGACCTCGTGGCGCAACGGTAGCGCGTCTGACTCCAGATCAGAAGGTTGCGTGTTCAAATCACGTCGGGGTCAATTACCATTTTGAAGATGAAATTTACCAAATGAAACACCATAAAAGAAACAAATTGCCAAGTCTGTCATCCACCTTCTGTAATGTGATATTTGCTCACAGGTATAACTATATCACCTGCACAGTTTCATAATAAATGCCCATTCTGCTCATTTCTCATATTACTTATACAAAAAATACACAGTTAATTGGACATCACCATATCTTGACATTGAAGCATACTCTGTACTCTTGGTTTCTTTATGAATAAGTTTTGTTTCATATTGCATCATTTCAATTCCGGTCACTTACAACTTCAAAATGTTACATAAGTGCTAACACCAACAATTACTTTATTTTGTAAGACATTTAGAAGTAATTTGATTTTTTTGATAAATTTTTCCTTTCAGCTTACTTATTTTGCTAAGAATAATGACTACATTTAAGGAAAAGACAAACAGTCATATTCTTTGGTTATGGAAGCAAAGATGTGGGCTTGTTTGCTTAACAATAACCAAATTCTTGATTCAGTTTTTACAGAAAGTATATTTATCGTCTAAAGCACCGCAATCAGTAAACAAACCATTGCTCATAAATGACCTCGTGGCGCAACGGTAGCGCGTCTGACTCCAGATCAGAAGGTTGCGTGTTCAAATCACGTCGGGGTCAATTACCATTTTGAAGATGAAATTTACCAAATGAAACACCATAAAAGAAACAAATTGCCAAGTCTGTCATCCACCTTCTGTAATGTGATATTTGCTCACAGGGATAACTATATCACCTGCACAGTTTCATAATAAATGCCCATTCTGCTCATTTCTCATAATACTTATACAAAAAATACCCAGTTAATTGGACATCACCATATCTTGACATTGAAGCATACTCTGTACTCTTGGTTTCTTTATGATTAAGTTTTGTTTCATATTGCATCATTTCAATTCCGGTAACTTACATCTTCAAAATTTTACATAAGTGCTAACACCAACAATTACTTTATTTTGTAAGACATTTAGAAGTAATTTGATTTTTTTGATCAATTTTTCCTTTCAGCTTACTTATTTTGCTAAGAATAATGACTTTACATTTAAGGAAAGACAAACAGTCGTATTCTTTGGTTATGGAAGCAAAGATGTGGGCTTGTTTGCTTATCAATAACCAAATTCTTGATTCAGTTTTTACAGAAAGTATATTTATCGTCTAAAGCACCGCAATCAGTAAACAAACCATTGCTCATAAATGACCTCGTGGCGCAACGGTAGCGCGTCTGACTCCAGATCAGAAGGTTGCATGTTCAAATCACGTCGGGGTCAATTACCATTTTGAAGATGAAATTTACCAAATGAAACACCATAAAAGAAACAAATTGCCAAGTCTGTCATCCACCTTCTGTAATGTGATATTTGCTCACAGTTATAACTATATCACCTGCACAGTTTCATAATAAATGCCCATTCTGCTCATTTCTCATATTACTTATACAAAAAATACCCAGTTAATTGGACATCACCATATCTTGACATTGAAGCATACTCTGTACTCTTGGTTTCTTTATGATTAAGTTTTGTTTCATATTGCATCATTTCAATTCCGGTAACTTACATCTTCAAAATTTTACATAAGTGCTAACACCAACAATTACTTTATTTTGTAAGACATTTAGAAGTAATTTGTTTTTTTTGATCAATTTTTCCTTTCAGCTTACTTATTTTGCTAAGAATAATGACTACATTTAAGGAAAGACAAACAGTCATATTCTTTGGTTATGGAAGCAAAGATGTGGGCTTGTTTGCTTATCAATAACCAAATTCTTGATTCAGTTTTTACAGAAAGTATATTTATCGTCTAAAGCACCGCAATCAGTAAACATACCATTGCTCATAAATGACCTCGTGGCGCAACAGTAGCGCGTCTCACTCCAAATCAGAAGGTTGTGTGTTCAAATCACGTCAGGGTCAATTACTACTTTGAAGATGAAATTTACCAAATGAAACACCATAAAAGAAACAAATTGCCAAGTCTGTCATCCACCTTCTGTAATGTGATATTTGCTCACAGGTATAACTATATCACCTGCACAGTTTCATAATAAATGCTCATTTCTCATAATACTTATACAAAAAATACCCAGTTAATTGGACATCACCATATCTTGACATTGAAGCATACTCTGTACTCTTGGTTTCTTTATGATTAAGTTTTGTTTCATATTGCATCATTTCAATTCCGGTAACTTACATCTTCAAAATTTTACATAAGTGCTAACACCAACAATTACTTTATTTTGTAAGACATTTAGAAGTAATTTGATTTTTTTGATCAATTTTTCCTTTCAGCTTACTTATTTTGCTAAGAATAATGACTTTACATTTAAGGAAAGACAAACAGTCATATTCTTTGGTTATGGAAGCAAAGATGTGGGCTTGTTTGCTTATCAATAACCAAATTCTTGATTCAGTTTTTACAGAAAGTATATTTATCGTCTAAAGCACCGCAATCAGTAAACAAACCATTGCTCATAAATGACCTCGTGGCGCAACGGTAGCGCGTCTGACTCCAGATCAGAAGGTTGCGTGTTCAAATCACGTCGGGGTCAATTACCATTTTGAAGATGAAATTTACCAAATGAAACACCATAAAAGAAACAAATTGCCAAGTCTGTCATCCACCTTCTGTAATGTGATATTTGCTCACAGTTATAACTATATCACCTGCACAGTTTCATAATAAATGCCCATTCTGCTCATTTCTCATATTACTTATACAAAAAATACCCAGTTAATTGGACATCACCATATCTTGACATTGAAGCATACTCTGTACTCTTGGTTTCTTTATGATTAAGTTTTGTTTCATATTGCATCATTTCAATTCCGGTAACTTACATCTTCAAAATTTTACATAAGTGCTAACACCAACAATTACTTTATTTTGTAAGACATTTAGAAGTAATTTGATTTTTTTGATCAATTTTTCCTTTCAGCTTACTTATTTTGCTAAGAATAATGACTACATTTAAGGAAAGACAAACAGTCATATTCTTTGGTTATGGAAGCAAAGATGTGGGCTTGTTTGCTTATCAATAACCAAATTCTTGATTCAGTTTTTACAGAAAGTATATTTATCGTCTAAAGCACCGCAATCAGTAAACAAACCATTGCTCATAAATGACCTCGTGGCGCAACGGTAGCGCGTCTGACTCCAGATCAGAAGGTTGCGTGTTCAAATCACGTCGGGGTCAATTACCATTTTGAAGATGAAATTTACCAAATGAAACACCATAAAAGAAACAAATTGCCAAGTCTGTCATCCACCTTCTGTAATGTGATATTTGCTCACAGGTATAACTATATCACCTGCACAGTTTCATAATAAATGCCCATTCTGCTCATTTCTCATATTACTTATACAAAAAATACCCAGTTAATTGGACATCACCATATCTTGACATTGAAGCATACTCTGTACTCTTGGTTTCTTTATGATTAAGTTTTGTTTCATATTGCATCATTTCAATTCCGGTCACTTACAACTTCAAAATTTTACATAAGTGCTAACACCAACAATTACTTTATTTTGTAAGACATTTAGAAGTAATTTGATTTTTTTGATCAATTTTTCCTTTCAGCTTACTTATTTTGCTAAGAATAATGACTTTACATTTAAGGAAAGACAAACAGTCATATTCTTTGGTTATGGAAGCAAAGATGTGGGCTTGTTTGCTTATCAATAACCAAATTCTTGATTCAGTTTTTACAGAAAGTATATTTATCGTCTAAAGCACCGCAATCAGTAAACAAACCATTGCTCATAAATGACCTCGTGGCGCAACGGTAGCGCGTCTGACTCCAGATCAGAAGGTTGCGTGTTCAAATCACGTCGGGGTCAATTACCATTTTGAAGATGAAATTTACCAAATGAAACACCATAAAAGAAACAAATTGCCAAGTCTGTCATCCACCTTCTGTAATGTGATATTTGCTCACAGGTATAACTATATCACCTGCACAGTTTCATAATAAATGCCCATTCTGCTCATTTCTCATATTACTTATACAAAAAATACACAGTTAATTGGACATCACCATATCTTGACATTGAAGCATACTCTGTACTCTTGGTTTCTTTATGAATAAGTTTTGTTTCATATTGCATCATTTCAATTCCGGTCACTTACAACTTCAAAATGTTACATAAGTGCTAACACCAACAATTACTTTATTTTGTAAGACATTTAGAAGTAATTTGATTTTTTTGATAAATTTTTCCTTTCAGCTTACTTATTTTGCTAAGAATAATGACTACATTTAAGGAAAAGACAAACAGTCATATTCTTTGGTTATGGAAGCAAAGATGTGGGCTTGTTTGCTTATCAATAACCAAATTCTTGATTCAGTTTTTACAGAAAGTATATTTATCGTCTAAAGCACCGCAATCAGTAAACAAACCATTGCTCATAAATGACCTCGTTGCGCAACGGTAGCGCGTCTCACTCCAGCTCAGAAGGTTGCGTGTTCAAATCACGTCAGGGTCAATTACTACTTTGAAGATGAAATTTACCAAATGAAACACCATAAAAGAAACAAATTGCCAAGTCTGTCATCCACCTTCTGTAATGTGATATTTGCTCACAGAGATAACTATATCACCTGCACAGTTTCATAATAAATGCTCATTTCTCATATTACTTATACAAAAAATACCCAGTTAATTGGACATCACCATATCTTGACATTGAAGCATACTCTGTACTCTTGGTTTCTTTATGATTAAGTTTTGTTTCATATTGCATCATTTCAATTCCGGTCACTTACAACTTCAAAATTTTACATAAGTGCTAACACCAACAATTACTTTATTTTGTAAGACATTTAGAAGTAATTTGATTTTTTTTGATCAATTTTTCCTTTCAGCTTACTTATTTTGCTAAGAATAATGACTTTACATTTAAGGAAAGACAAACAGTCATATTCTTTGGTTATGGAAGCAAAGATGTGGGCTTGTTTGCTTATCAATAACCAAATTCTTGATTCAGTTTTTACAGAAAGTATATTTATCGTCTAAAGCACCGCAATCAGTAAACAAACCATTGCTTATAAATGATCTCGTGGCGCAACGGTAGCGCGTCTCACTCCAGATCAGAAGGTTGCGTGTTCAAATCACGTCGGGTCAATTACCATTTTGAAGATGAAATTTACCAAATGAAACACCATAAAAGAAACAAATTGCCAAGTCTGTCATCCACCTTCTGTAATGTGATATTTGCTCACAGGGATAACTATATCACCTGCACAGTTTCATAATAAATGCCCATTCTGCTCATTTCTCATAATACTTATACAAAAAATACCCAGTTAATTGGACATCACCATATCTTGACATTGAAGCATACTCTGTACTCTTGGTTTCTTTATGATTAAGTTTTGTTTCATATTGCATCATTTCAATTCCGGTAACTTACATCTTCAAAATTTTACATAAGTGCTAACACCAACAATTACTTTATTTTGTAAGACATTTAGAAGTAATTTGATTTTTTTGATCAATTTTTCCTTTCAGCTTACTTATTTTGCTAAGAATAATGACTTTACATTTAAGGAAAGACAAACAGTCGTATTCTTTGGTTATGGAAGCAAAGATGTGGGCTTGTTTGCTTATCAATAACCAAATTCTTGATTCAGTTTTTACAGAAAGTATATTTATCGTCTAAAGCACCGCAATCAGTAAACAAACCATTGCTCATAAATGACCTCGTGGCGCAACGGTAGCGCGTCTGACTCCAGATCAGAAGGTTGCATGTTCAAATCACGTCGGGGTCAATTACCATTTTGAAGATGAAATTTACCAAATGAAACACCATAAAAGAAACAAATTGCCAAGTCTGTCATCCACCTTCTGTAATGTGATATTTGCTCACAGTTATAACTATATCACCTGCACAGTTTCATAATAAATGCCCATTCTGCTCATTTCTCATATTACTTATACAAAAAATACCCAGTTAATTGGACATCACCATATCTTGACATTGAAGCATACTCTGTACTCTTGGTTTCTTTATGATTAAGTTTTGTTTCATATTGCATCATTTCAATTCCGGTAACTTACATCTTCAAAATTTTACATAAGTGCTAACACCAACAATTACTTTATTTTGTAAGACATTTAGAAGTAATTTGTTTTTTTTGATCAATTTTTCCTTTCAGCTTACTTATTTTGCTAAGAATAATGACTACATTTAAGGAAAGACAAACAGTCATATTCTTTGGTTATGGAAGCAAAGATGTGGGCTTGTTTGCTTATCAATAACCAAATTCTTGATTCAGTTTTTACAGAAAGTATATTTATCGTCTAAAGCACCGCAATCAGTAAACATACCATTGCTCATAAATGACCTCGTGGCGCAACGGTAGCGCGTCTCACTCCAGATCAGAAGGTTGCGTGTTCAAATCACGTCAGGGTCAATTACTACTTTGAAGATGAAATTTACCAAATGAAACACCATAAAAGAAACAAATTGCCAAGTCTTTCATCCACCTTCTGTAATGTGATATTTGCTCACAGGGATAACTATATCACCTGCACAGTTTCATAATAAATGCCCATTCTGCTCATTTCTCATATTACTTATACAAAAAATACCCAGTTAATTGGACATCACCATATCTTGACATTGAAGCATACTCTGTACTCTTGGTTTCTTTATGATTAAGTTTTGTTTCATATTGCATCATTTCAATTCCGGTCACTTACAACTTCAAAATTTTACATAAGTGCTAACACCAACAATTACTTTATTTTGTAAGACATTTAGAAGTAATTTGATTTTTTTTGATCAATTTTTCCTTTCAGCTTACTTATTTTGCTAAGAATAATGACTCTACATTTAAGGAAAGACAAACAGTCATATTCTTTGGTTATGGAAGCAAAGATGTGGGCTTGTTTGCTTATCAATAACCAAATTCTTGATTCAGTTTTTACAGAAAGTATATTTATCGTCTAAAGCACCGCAATCAGTAAACAAACCATTGCTCATAAATGACCTCGTGGCGCAACGGTAGCGCGTCTGACTCCAGATCAGAAGGTTGCGTGTTCAAATCACGTCGGGGTCAATTACCATTTTGAAGATGAAATTTACCAAGTGAAACACCATAAAAGAAACAAATTGCCAAGTCTGTCATCCACCTTATGTAATGTGATATTTGCTCACAGGTATAACTATATCACCTGCACAGTTTCATAATAAATGCCCATTCTGCTCATTTCTCATATTACTTATACAAAAAATACCCAGTTAATTGGACATCACCATATCTTGACATTGAAGCATACTCTGTACTCTTGGTTTCTTTATGATTAAGTTTTGTTTCATATTGCATCATTTCAATTCCGGTCACTTACAACTTCAAAATTTTACATAAGTGCTAAAACCAACAATTACTTTATTTTGTAAGACATTTAGAAGTAATTTGATTTTTTGGATAAATTTTTCCTTTCAGCTTACTTATTTTGCTAAGAATAATGACTACATTTAAGGAAAAGACAAACAGTCATATTCTTTGGTTATGGAAGCAAAGATGTGGGCTTGTTTGCTTATCAATAACCAAATTCTTGATTCAGTTTTTACAGAAAGTATATTTATCGTCTAAAGCACCGCAATCAGTAAACAAACCATTGCTCATAAATGACCTCGTGGCGCAACGGTAGCGCGTCTGACTCCAGATCAGAAGGTTGCGTGTTCAAATCACGTCGGGGTCAATTACCATTTTGAAGATGAAATTTACCAAATGAAACACCATAAAAGAAACAAATTGCCAAGTCTGTCATCCACCTTCTGTAATGTGATATTTGCTCACAGGGATAACTATATCACCTGCACAGTTTCATAATAAATGCTCATTTCTCATAATACTTATACAAAAAATACCCAGTTAATTGGACATCACCATATCTTGACATTGAAGCATACTCTGTACTCTTGGTTTCTTTATGATTAAGTTTTGTTTCATATTGCATCATTTCAATTCCGGTAACTTACATCTTCAAAATTTTACATAAGTGCTAACACCAACAATTACTTTATTTTGTAAGACATTTAGAAGTAATTTGATTTTTTTGATCAATTTTTCCTTTCAGCTTACTTATTTTGCTAAGAATAATGACTTTACATTTAAGGAAAGACAAACAGTCATATTCTTTGGTTATGGAAGCAAAGATGTGGGCTTGTTTGCTTATCAATAACCAAATTCTTGATTCAGTTTTTACAGAAAGTATATTTATCGTCTAAAGCACCGCAATCAGTAAACAAACCATTGCTCATAAATGACCTCGTGGCGCAACGGTAGCGCGTCTGACTCCAGATCAGAAGGTTGCGTGTTCAAATCACGTCGGGGTCAATTACCATTTTGAAGATGAAATTTACCAAATGAAACACCATAAAAGAAACAAATTGCCAAGTCTGTCATCCACCTTCTGTAATGTGATATTTGCTCACAGTTATAACTATATCACCTGCACAGTTTCATAATAAATGCCCATTCTGCTCATTTCTCATATTACTTATACAAAAAATACCCAGTTAATTGGACATCACCATATCTTGACATTGAAGCATACTCTGTACTCTTGGTTTCTTTATGATTAAGTTTTGTTTCATATTGCATCATTTCAATTCCGGTAACTTACATCTTCAAAATTTTACATAAGTGCTAACACCAACAATTACTTTATTTTGTAAGACATTTAGAAGTAATTTGATTTTTTTGATCAATTTTTCCTTTCAGCTTACTTATTTTGCTAAGAATAATGACTACATTTAAGGAAAGACAAACAGTCATATTCTTTGGTTATGGAAGCAAAGATGTGGGCTTGTTTGCTTATCAATAACCAAATTCTTGATTCAGTTTTTACAGAAAGTATATTTATCGTCTAAAGCACCGCAATCAGTAAACAAACCATTGCTCATAAATGACCTCGTGGCGCAACGGTAGCGCGTCTGACTCCAGATCAGAAGGTTGCGTGTTCAAATCACGTCGGGGTCAATTACCATTTTGAAGATGAAATTTACCAAATGAAACACCATAAAAGAAACAAATTGCCAAGTCTGTCATCCACCTTCTGTAATGTGATATTTGCTCACAGGTATAACTATATCACCTGCACAGTTTCATAATAAATGCCCATTCTGCTCATTTCTCATATTACTTATACAAAAAATACCCAGTTAATTGGACATCACCATATCTTGACATTGAAGCATACTCTGTACTCTTGGTTTCTTTATGATTAAGTTTTGTTTCATATTGCATCATTTCAATTCCGGTCACTTACAACTTCAAAATTTTACATAAGTGCTAACACCAACAATTACTTTATTTTGTAAGACATTTAGAAGTAATTTGATTTTTTTTGATCAATTTTTCCTTTCAGCTTACTTATTTTGCTAAGAATAATGACTTTACATTTAAGGAAAGACAAACAGTCATATTCTTTGGTTATGGAAGCAAAGATGTGGGCTTGTTTGCTTATCAATAACCAAATTCTTGATTCAGTTTTTACAGAAAGTATATTTATCGTCTAAAGCACCGCAATCAGTAAACAAACCATTGCTTATAAATGATCTCGTGGCGCAACGGTAGCGCGTCTCACTCCAGATCAGAAGGTTGCGTGTTCAAATCACGTCGGGGTCAATTACCATTTTGAAGATGAAATTTACCATATGAAACACCATAAAAGAATCAAATTGCCAAGTCTGTCATCCACCTTCTGTAATGTGATATTTGCTCACAGGTATAACTATATCACCTGCACAGTTTCATAATAAATGCCCATTCTGCTCATTTCTCATATTACTTATACAAAAAATACCCAGTTAATTGGACATCACCATATCTTGACATTGAAGCATACTCTGTACTCTTGGTTTCTTTATGATTAAGTTTTGTTTCATATTGCATCATTTCAATTCCGGTCACTTACAACTTCAAAATTTTACATAAGTGCTAACACCAACAATTACTTTATTTTGTAAGACATTTAGAAGTAATTTGATTTTTTTGATCAATTTTTCCTTTCAGCTTACTTATTTTGCTAAGAATAATGACTACATTTAAGGAAAAGACAAACAGTCATATTCTTTGGTTATTGAAGCAAAGATGTGGGCTTGTTTGCTTATCAATAACCAAATTCTTGATTCAGTTTTTACAGAAAGTATATTTATCGTCTAAAGCACCGCAATCAGTAAACAAACCATTGCTCATAAATGACCTCGTGGCGCAACGGTAGCGCGTCTCACTCCAGCTCAGAAGGTTGCGTGTTCAAATCACGTCAGGGTCAATTACTACTTTGAAGATGAAATTTACCAAATGAAACACCATAAAAGAAACAAATTGCCAAGTCTGTCATCCACCTTCTGTAATGTGATATTTGCTCACAGAGATAACTATATCACCTGCACAGTTTCATAATAAATGCTCATTTCTCATATTACTTATACAAAAAATACCCAGTTAATTTGACATCACCATATCTTGACATTGAAGCATACTCTGTACTCTTGGTTTCTTTATGATTAAGTTTTGTTTCATATTGCATCATTTCAATTCCGGTAACTTACATCTTCAAAATTTTACATAAGTGCTAACACCAACAATTACTTTATTTTGTAAGACATTTAGAAGTAGTTTGATTTTTTAGATCAATTTTTCCTTTCAGCTTACTTATTTTGCTAAGAATAATGACTTTACATTTAAGGAAAGACAAACAGTCATATTCTTTGGTTATGGAAGCAAAGATGTGGGCTTGTTTGCTTATCAATAACCAAATTCTTGATTCAGTTTTTACAGAAAGTATATTTATCGTCTAAAGCACCGCAATCAGTAAACAAACCATTGCTCATAAATGACCTCGTGGCGCAACGGTAGCGCGTCTGACTCCAGATCAGAAGGTTGCGTGTTCAAATCACGTCGGGGTCAATTACCATTTTGAAGATGAAATTTACCAAATGAAACACCATAAAAGAAACAAATTGCCAAGTCTGTCATCCACCTTCTGTAATGTGATATTTGCTCACAGGTATAACTATATCACCTGCACAGTTTCATAATAAATGCCCATTCTGCTCATTTCTCATATTACTTATACAAAAAATACACAGTTAATTGGACATCACCATATCTTGACATTGAAGCATACTCTGTACTCTTGGTTTCTTTATGAATAAGTTTTGTTTCATATTGCATCATTTCAATTCCGGTCACTTACAACTTCAAAATGTTACATAAGTGCTAACACCAACAATTACTTTATTTTGTAAGACATTTAGAAGTAATTTGATTTTTTTGATAAATTTTTCCTTTCAGCTTACTTATTTTGCTAAGAATAATGACTACATTTAAGGAAAAGACAAACAGTCATATTCTTTGGTTATGGAAGCAAAGATGTGGGCTTGTTTGCTTATCAATAACCAAATTCTTGATTCAGTTTTTACAGAAAGTATATTTATCGTCTAAAGCACCGCAATCAGTAAACAAACCATTGCTCATAAATGACATCGTGGCGCAACGGTAGCGCGTCTGACTCCAGATCAGAAGGTTGCGTGTTCAAATCACGTCGGGGTCAATTACCATTTTGAAGATGAAATTTACCAAATGAAACACCATAAAAGAAACAAATTGCCAAGTCTGTCATCCACCTTCTGTAATGTGATATTTGCTCACAGGGATAACTATATCACCTGCACAGTTTCATAATAAATGCCCATTCTGCTCATTTCTCATATTACTTATACAAAAAATACCCAGTTAATTGGACATCACCATATCTTGACATTGAAGCATACTCTGTACTCTTGGTTTCTTTATGATTAAGTTTTGTTTCATATTGCATCATTTCAATTCCGGTAACTTACATCTTCAAAATTTTACATAAGTGCTAACACCAACAATTACTTTATTTTGTAAGACATTTAGAAGTAATTTGTTTTTTTTGATCAATTTTTCCTTTCAGCTTACTTATTTTGCTAAGAATAATGACTACATTTAAGGAAAGACAAACAGTCATATTCTTTGGTTATGGAAGCAAAGATGTGGGCTTGTTTGCTTATCAATAACCAAATTCTTGATTCAGTTTTTACAGAAAGTATATTTATCGTCTAAAGCACCGCAATCAGTAAACATACCATTGCTCATAAATGACCTCGTGGCGCAACGGTAGCGCGTCTCACTCCAAATCAGAAGGTTGCGTGTTCAAATCACGTCAGGGTCAATTACTACTTTGAAGATGAAATTTACCAAATGAAACACCATAAAAGAAACAAATTGCCAAGTCTGTCATCCACCTTCTGTAATGTGATATTTGCTCACAGGGATAACTATATCACCTGCACAGTTTCATAATAAATGCCCATTCTGCTCATTTCTCATATTACTTATACAAAAAATACCCAGTTAATTGGACATCACCATATCTTGACATTGAAGCATACTCTGTACTCTTGGTTTCTTTATGATTAAGTTTTGTTTCATATTGCATCATTTCAATTCCGGTCACTTACAACTTCAAAATTTTACATAAGTGCTAACACCAACAATTACTTTATTTTGTAAGACATTTAGAAGTAATTTGATTTTTTTGATCAATTTTTCCTTTCAGCTTACTTATTTTGCTAAGAATAATGACTCTACATTTAAGGAAAGACAAACAGTCATATTCTTTGGTTATGGAAGCAAAGATGTGGGCTTGTTTGCTTATCAATAACCAAATTCTTGATTCAGTTTTTACAGAAAGTATATTTATCGTCTAAAGCACCGCAATCAGTAAACAAACCATTGCTCATAAATGACCTCGTGGCGCAACAGTAGCGCGTCTGACTCCAGATCAGAAGGTTGCGTGTTCAAATCACGTCGGGGTCAATTACCATTTTGAAGATGAAATTTACCAAGTGAAACACCATAAAAGAAACAAATTGCCAAGTCTGTCATCCACCTTATGTAATGTGATATTTGCTCACAGGTATAACTATATCACCTGCACAGTTTCATAATAAATGCCCATTCTGCTCATTTCTCATATTACTTATACAAAAAATACCCAGTTAATTGGACATCACCATATCTTGACATTGAAGCATACTCTGTACTCTTGGTTTCTTTATGATTAAGTTTTGTTTCATATTGCATCATTTCAATTCCGGTCACTTACAACTTCAAAATTTTACATAAGTGCTAAAACCAACAATTACTTTATTTTGTAAGACATTTAGAAGTAATTTGATTTTTTGGATAAATTTTTCCTTTCAGCTTACTTATTTTGCTAAGAATAATGACTACATTTAAGGAAAAGACAAACAGTCATATTCTTTGGTTATGGAAGCAAAGATGTGGGCTTGTTTGCTTATCAATAACCAAATTCTTGATTCAGTTTTTACAGAAAGTATATTTATCGTCTAAAGCACCGCAATCAGTAAACAAACCATTGCTCATAAATGACCTCGTGGCGCAACGGTAGCGCGTCTGACTCCAGATCAGAAGGTTGCATGTTCAAATCACGTCGGGGTCAATTACCATTTTGAAGATGAAATTTACCAAATGAAACACCATAAAAGAAACAAATTGCCAAGTCTGTCATCCACCTTCTGTAATGTGATATTTGCTCACAGGGATAACTATATCACCTGCACAGTTTCATAATAAATGCTCATTTCTCATAATACTTATACAAAAAATACCCAGTTAATTGGACATCACCATATCTTGACATTGAAGCATACTCTGTACTCTTGGTTTCTTTATGATTAAGTTTTGTTTCATATTGCATCATTTCAATTCCAGTAACTTACATCTTCAAAATTTTACATAAGTGCTAACACCAACAATTACTTTATTTTGTAAGACATTTAGAAGTAATTTGATTTTTTTGATCAATTTTTCCTTTCAGCTTACTTATTTTGCTAAGAATAATGACTTTACATTTAAGGAAAGACAAACAGTCATATTCTTTGGTTATGGAAGCAAAGATGTGGGCTTGTTTGCTTATCAATAACCAAATTCTTGATTCAGTTTTTACAGAAAGTATATTTATCGTCTAAAGCACCGCAATCAGTAAACAAACCATTGCTCATAAATGACCTCGTGGCGCAACGGTAGCGCGTCTGACTCCAGATCAGAAGGTTGCGTGTTCAAATCACGTCGGGGTCAATTACCATTTTGAAGATGAAATTTACCAAATGAAACACCATAAAAGAAACAAATTGCCAAGTCTGTCATCCACCTTCTGTAATGTGATATTTGCTCACAGTTATAACTATATCACCTGCACAGTTTCATAATAAATGCCCATTCTGCTCATTTCTCATATTACTTATACAAAAAATACCCAGTTAATTGGACATCACCATATCTTGACATTGAAGCATACTCTGTACTCTTGGTTTCTTTATGATTAAGTTTTGTTTCATATTGCATCATTTCAATTCCGGTAACTTACATCTTCAAAATTTTACATAAGTGCTAACACCAACAATTACTTTATTTTGTAAGACATTTAGAAGTAATTTGATTTTTTTGATCAATTTTTCCTTTCAGCTTACTTATTTTGCTAAGAATAATGACTACATTTAAGGAAAGACAAACAGTCATATTCTTTGGTTATGGAAGCAAAGATGTGGGCTTGTTTGCTTATCAATAACCAAATTCTTGATTCAGTTTTTACAGAAAGTATATTTATCGTCTAAAGCACCGCAATCAGTAAACAAACCATTGCTCATAAATGACCTCGTGGCGCAACGGTAGCGCGTCTGACTCCAGATCAGAAAGTTGCGTGTTCAAATCACGTCGGGGTCAATTACCATTTTGAAGATGAAATTTACCAAATGAAACACCATAAAAGAAACAAATTGCCAAGTCTGTCATCCACCTTCTGTAATGTGATATTTGCTCACAGGGATAACTATATCACCTGCACAGTTTCATAATAAATGCCCATTCTGCTCATTTCTCATAATACTTATACAAAAAATACCCAGTTAATTGGACATCACCATATCTTGACATTGAAGCATACTCTGTACTCTTGGTTTCTTTATGATTAAGTTTTGTTTCATATTGCATCATTTCAATTCCGGTAACTTACATCTTCAAAATTTTACATAAGTTCTAACACCAACAATTACTTTATTTTGTAAGACATTTAGAAGTAATTTGATTTTTTTTAACAATTTTTCCTTTCAGCTTACTTATTTTGCTAAGAATAATGACTTTACATTTAAGGAAAGACAAACAGTCGTATTCTTTGGTTATGGAAGCAAAGATGTGGGCTTGTTTGCTTATCAATAACCAAATTCTTGATTCAGTTTTTACAGAAAGTATATTTATCGTCTAAAGCACCGCAATCAGTAAACAAACCATTGCTCATAAATGACCTCGTGGCGCAACGGTAGCGCGTCTGACTCCAGATCAGAAGGTTGCGTGTTCAAATCACGTCGGGGTCAATTACCATTTTGAAGATGAAATTTACCAAATGAAACACCATAAAAGAAACAAATTGCCAAGTCTGTCATCCACCTTCTGTAATGTGATATTTGCTCACAGTTATAACTATATCACCTGCACAGTTTCATAATAAATGCCCATTCTGCTCATTTCTCATATTACTTATACAAAAAATACCCAGTTAATTGGACATCACCATATCTTGACATTGAAGCATACTCTGTACTCTTGGTTTCTTTATGATTAAGTTTTGTTTCATATTGCATCATTTCAATTCCGGTAACTTACATCTTCAAAATTTTACATAAGTGCTAACACCAACAATTACTTTATTTTGTAAGACATTTAGAAGTAATTTGATTTTTTTGATAAATTTTTCCTTTCAGCTTACTTATTTTGCTAAGAATAATGACTACATTTAAGGAAAGACAAACAGTCATATTCTTTGGTTATGGAAGCAAAGATGTGGGCTTGTTTGCTTATCAATAACCAAATTCTTGATTCAGTTTTTACAGAAAGTATATTTATCGTCTAAAGCACCGCAATCAGTAAACATACCATTGCTCATAAATGACCTCGTGGCGCAACGGTAGCGCGTCTCACTCCAGATCAGAAGTTTGCGTGTTCAAATCACGTCAGGGTCAATTACTACTTTGAAGATGAAATTTACCAAATGAAACACCATAAAAGAAACAAATTGCCAAGTCTGTCATCCACCTTCTGTAATGTGATATTTGCTCACAGGGATAACTATATCACCTGCACAGTTTCATAATAAATGCCCATTCTGCTCATTTCTCATATTACTTATACAAAAAATACCCAGTTAATTGGACATCACCATATCTTGACATTGAAGCATACTCTGTACTCTTGGTTTCTTTATGATTAAGTTTTGTTTCATATTGCATCATTTCAATTCCGGTAACTTACATCTTCAAAATTTTACATAAGTGCTAACACCAACAATTACTTTATTTTGTAAGACATTTAGAAGTAATTTGATTTTTTTGATCAATTTTTCCTTTCAACTTACTTATTTTGCTAAGAATAATGACTACATTTAAGGAAAGACAAACAGTCATATTCTTTGGTTATGGAAGCAAAGATGTGGGCTTGTTTGCTTATCAATAACCAAATTCTTGATTCAGTTTTTACAGAAAGTATATTTATCGTCTAAAGCACCGCAATCAGTAAACAAACCATTGCTCATAAATGACCTCGTGGCGCAACGGTAGCGCGTCTGACTCCAGATCAGAAGGATGCGTGTTCAAATCACGTTGGGGTCAATTACCATTTTGAAGATGAAATTTACCAAATGAAACACCATAAAAGAAACAAATTGCCAAGTTTGTCATCCACCTTCTGTAATGTGATATTTGCTCACAGGGATAATTATATCACCTGCACAGTTTCATAATAAATGCCCATTCTGCTCATTTCTCATAATACTTATACAAAAAATACCCAGTTAATTGGACATCACCATATCTTGACATTGAAGCATACTCTGTACTCTTGGTTTCTTTATGATTAAGTTTTGTTTCATATTGCATCATTTCAATTCCGGTAACTTACATCTTCAAAATTTTACATACGTGCTAACACCAACAATTACTTTATTTTGTAAGACATTTAGAAGTAATTTGATTTTTTTGATCAATTTTTCCTTTCAGCTTACTTATTTTGCTAAGAATAATGACTCTACATTTAAGGAAAGACAAACAGTCATATTCTTTGGTTATGGAAGCAAAGATGTGGGCTTGTTTGCTTATCAATAACCAAATTCTTGATTCAGTTTTTACAGAAAGTATATTTATCGTCTAAAGCACCGCAATCAGTAAACAAACCATTGCTCATAAATGACCTCGTGGTGCAACGGTAGCGCGTCTGACTCCAGATCAGAAGGTTGCGTGTTCAAATCACGTCGGGGTCAATTACCATTTTGAAGATGAAATTTACCAAATGAAACACCATAAAAGAAACAAATTGCCAAGTCTGTCATCCACCTTCTGTAATGTGATATTTGCTCACAGTTATAACTATATCACCTGCACAGTTTCATAATAAATGCCCATTCTGCTCATTTCTCATATTACTTATACAAAAAATACCCAGTTAATTGGACATCACCATATCTTGACATTGAAGCATACTCTGTACTCTTGGTTTCTTTATGATTAAGTTTTGTTTCATATTGCATCATTTCAATTCCGGTCACTTACAACTTCAAAATTTTACATAAGTGCTAACACCAACAATTACTTTATTTTGTAAGACATTTAGAAGTAATTTGATTTTATGATCAATTTTTCCTTTCAGCTTACTTATTTTGCTAAGAATAATGACTACATTTAAGGAAAGACAAACAGTCATATTCTTTGGTTATGGAAGCAAAGATGTGGGCTTGTTTGCTTATCAATAACCAAATTCTTGATTCAGTTTTTACAGAAAGTATATTTATCGTCTAAAGCACCGCAATCAGTAAACAAACCATTGCTCATAAATGACCTCGTGGCGCAACGGTAGCGCGTCTCACTCCAGATCAGAAGGTTGCGTGTTCAAATCACGTCAGGGTCAATTACTATTTTGAAGATGAAATTTACCAAATGAAACACCATAAAAGAAACAAATTGCCAAGTCTGTCATCCACCTTCTGTAATGTGATATTTGCTCACAGGGATAACTATATCACCTGCACAGTTTCATAATAAATGCCCATTCTGCTCATTTCTCATAATACTTATACAAAAAATACCCAGTTAATTGGACATCACCATATCTTGACATTGAAGCATACTCTGTACTCTTGGTTTCTTTATGATTAAGTTTTGTTTCATATTGCATCATTTCAATTCCGGTAACTTACATCTTCAAAATTTTACATAAGTTCTAACACCAACAATTACTTTATTTTGTAAGACATTTAGAAGTAATTTGATTTTTTTTAACAATTTTTCCTTTCAGCTTACTTATTTTGCTAAGAATAATGACTTTACATTTAAGGAAAGACAAACAGTCGTATTCTTTGGTTATGGAAGCAAAGATGTGGGCTTGTTTGCTTATCAATAACCAAATTCTTGATTCAGTTTTTACAGAAAGTATATTTATCGTCTAAAGCACCGCAATCAGTAAACAAACCATTGCTCATAAATGACCTCGTGGCGCAACGGTAGCGCGTCTGACTCCAGATCAGAAGGTTGCGTGTTCAAATCACGTCGGGGTCAATTACCATTTTGAAGATGAAATTTACCAAATGAAACACCATAAAAGAAACAAATTGCCAAGTCTGTCATCCACCTTCTGTAATGTGATATTTGCTCACAGTTATAACTATATCACCTGCACAGTTTCATAATAAATGCCCATTCTGCTCATTTCTCATATTACTTATACAAAAAATACCCAGTTAATTGGACATCACCATATCTTGACATTGAAGCATACTCTGTACTCTTGGTTTCTTTATGATTAAGTTTTGTTTCATATTGCATCATTTCAATTCCGGTAACTTACATCTTCAAAATTTTACATAAGTGCTAACACCAACAATTACTTTATTTTGTAAGACATTTAGAAGTAATTTGATTTTTTTGATAAATTTTTCCTTTCAGCTTACTTATTTTGCTAAGAATAATGACTACATTTAAGGAAAGACAAACAGTCATATTCTTTGGTTATGGAAGCAAAGATGTGGGCTTGTTTGCTTATCAATAACCAAATTCTTGATTCAGTTTTTACAGAAAGTATATTTATCGTCTAAAGCACCGCAATCAGTAAACATACCATTGCTCATAAATGACCTCGTGGCGCAACGGTAGCGCGTCTCACTCCAGATCAGAAGTTTGCGTGTTCAAATCACGTCAGGGTCAATTACTACTTTGAAGATGAAATTTACCAAATGAAACACCATAAAAGAAACAAATTGCCAAGTCTGTCATCCACCTTCTGTAATGTGATATTTGCTCACAGGGATAACTATATCACCTGCACAGTTTCATAATAAATGCCCATTCTGCTCATTTCTCATATTACTTATACAAAAAATACCCAGTTAATTGGACATCACCATATCTTGACATTGAAGCATACTCTGTACTCTTGGTTTCTTTATGATTAAGTTTTGTTTCATATTGCATCATTTCAATTCCGGTAACTTACATCTTCAAAATTTTACATAAGTGCTAACACCAACAATTACTTTATTTTGTAAGACATTTAGAAGTAATTTGATTTTTTTGATCAATTTTTCCTTTCAACTTACTTATTTTGCTAAGAATAATGACTACATTTAAGGAAAGACAAACAGTCATATTCTTTGGTTATGGAAGCAAAGATGTGGGCTTGTTTGCTTATCAATAACCAAATTCTTGATTCAGTTTTTACAGAAAGTATATTTATCGTCTAAAGCACCGCAATCAGTAAACAAACCATTGCTCATAAATGACCTCGTGGCGCAACGGTAGCGCGTCTGACTCCAGATCAGAAGGATGCGTGTTCAAATCACGTTGGGGTCAATTACCATTTTGAAGATGAAATTTACCAAATGAAACACCATAAAAGAAACAAATTGCCAAGTTTGTCATCCACCTTCTGTAATGTGATATTTGCTCACAGGGATAATTATATCACCTGCACAGTTTCATAATAAATGCCCATTCTGCTCATTTCTCATAATACTTATACAAAAAATACCCAGTTAATTGGACATCACCATATCTTGACATTGAAGCATACTCTGTACTCTTGGTTTCTTTATGATTAAGTTTTGTTTCATATTGCATCATTTCAATTCCGGTAACTTACATCTTCAAAATTTTACATAAGTGCTAACACCAACAATTACTTTATTTTGTAAGACATTTAGAAGTAATTTGATTTTTTTGATCAATTTTTCCTTTCAGCTTACTTATTTTGCTAAGAATAATGACTCTACATTTAAGGAAAGACAAACAGTCATATTCTTTGGTTATGGAAGCAAAGATGTGGGCTTGTTTGCTTATCAATAACCAAATTCTTGATTCAGTTTTTACAGAAAGTATATTTATCGTCTAAAGCACCGCAATCAGTAAACAAACCATTGCTCATAAATGACCTCGTGGTGCAACGGTAGCGCGTCTGACTCCAGATCAGAAGGTTGCGTGTTCAAATCACGTCGGGGTCAATTACCATTTTGAAGATGAAATTTACCAAATGAAACACCATAAAAGAAACAAATTGCCAAGTCTGTCATCCACCTTCTGTAATGTGATATTTGCTCACAGTTATAACTATATCACCTGCACAGTTTCATAATAAATGCCCATTCTGCTCATTTCTCATATTACTTATACAAAAAATACCCAGTTAATTGGACATCACCATATCTTGACATTGAAGCATACTCTGTACTCTTGGTTTCTTTATGATTAAGTTTTGTTTCATATTGCATCATTTCAATTCCGGTCACTTACAACTTCAAAATTTTACATAAGTGCTAACACCAACAATTACTTTATTTTGTAAGACATTTAGAAGTAATTTGATTTTATGATCAATTTTTCCTTTCAGCTTACTTATTTTGCTAAGAATAATGACTACATTTAAGGAAAGACAAACAGTCATATTCTTTGGTTATGGAAGCAAAGATGTGGGCTTGTTTGCTTATCAATAACCAAATTCTTGATTCAGTTTTTACAGAAAGTATATTTATCGTCTAAAGCACCGCAATCAGTAAACAAACCATTGCTCATAAATGACCTCGTGGCGCAACGGTAGCGCGTCTCACTCCAGATCAGAAGGTTGCGTGTTCAAATCACGTCAGGGTCAATTACTATTTTGAAGATGAAATTTACCAAATGAAACACCATAAAAGAAACAAATTGCCAAGTCTGTCATCCACCTTCTGTAATGTGATATTTGCTCACAGGGATAACTATATCACCTGCACAGTTTCATAATAAATGCCCATTCTGCTCATTTCTCATATTACTTATACAAAAAATACCCAGTTAATTGGACATCACCATATCTTGACATTGAAGCATACTCTGTACTCTTGGTTTCTTTATGATTAAGTTTTGTTTCATATTGCATCATTTCAATTCCGGTCACTTACAACTTCAAAATTTTACATAAGTGCTAACACCAACAATTACTTTATTTTGTAAGACATTTAGAAGTAATTTGATTTTTTTGATCAATTTTTCCTTTCAGCTTACTTATTTTGCTAAGAATAATGACTTTACATTTAAGGAAAGACAAACAGTCATATTCTTTGGTTATGGAAGCAAAGATGTGGGCTTGTTTGCTTATCAATAACCAAATTCTTGATTCAGTTTTTACAGAAAGTATATTTATCGTCTAAAGCACCGCAATCAGTAAACAAAACATTGCTCATAAATGACCTCGTGGCGCAACGGTAGCGCGTCTGACTCCAGATCAGAAGGTTGCGTGTTCAAATCATGTCAGGGTCAATTACCATTTTGAAGATGAAATTTACCAAATGAAACACCATAAAAGAAACAAATTGCCAAGTCTGTCATCCACCTTCTGTAATGTGATATTTGCTCACAGTTATAACTATATCACCTGCACAGTTTCATAATAAATGCCCATTCTGCTCATTTCTCATATTACTTATACAAAAAATACCCAGTTAATTGGACATCACCATATCTTGACATTGAAGCATACTCTGTACTCTTGGTTTCTTTATGATTAAGTTTTGTTTCATATTGCATCATTTCAATTCCGGTAACTTACATCTTCAAAATTTTACATAAGTGCTAACACCAACAATTACTTTATTTTGTAAGACATTTAGAAGTAATTTGATTTTTTTGATAAATTTTTCCTTTCAACTTACTTATTTTGCTAAGAATAATGACTACATTTAAGGAAAGACAAACAGTCATATTCTTTGGTTATGGAAGCAAAGATGTGGGCTTGTTTGCTTATCAATAACCAAATTCTTGATTCAGTTTTTACAGAAAATATATTTATCGTCTAAAGCACCGCAATCAGTAAACAAACCATTGCTCATAAATGACCTCGTGGCGCAACGGTAGCGCGTCTGACTCCAGATCAGAAGGTTGCGTGTTCAAATCACGTCGGGGTCAATTACAATTTTGAAGATGAAATTTACCAAATGAAACACCATAAAAGAAACAAATTGCCAAGTCTGTCATCCACCTTCTGTAATGTGATATTTGCTCACAGGTATAACTATATCACCTGCACAGTTTCATAATAAATGCCCATTCTGCTCATTTCTCATATTACTTATACAAAAAAAACCCAGTTAATTGGACATCACCATATCTTGACATTGAAGCATACTCTGTACTCTTGGTTTCTTTATGATTAAGTTTTGTTTCATATTGCATCATTTCAATTCCGGTCATTTACAACTTCAAAATTTTACATAAGTGCTAAAACCAACAATTACTTTATTTTGTAAGACATTTAGAAGTAATTTGATTTTTTTGATACATTTTTCCTTTCAGCTTACTTATTTTGCTAAGAATAATGACTACATTTAAGGAAAAGACAAACAGTCATATTCTTTGGTTATGGAAGCAAAGATGTGGGCTTGTTTGCTTATCAATAACCAAATTCTTGATTCAGTTTTTACTGAAAGTATATTTATCGTCTAAAGCACCGCAATCAGTAAACAAACCATTGCTCATAAATGACCTCGTGGCGCAACGGTAGCGCGTCTGACTCCAGATCAGAAAGTTGCGTGTTCAAATCACGTCGGGGTCAATTACCATTTTGAAGATGAAATTTACCAAATGAAACACCATAAAAGAAACAAATTGCCAAGTCTGTCATCCACCTTCTGTAATGTGATATTTGCTCACAGGGATAACTATATCACCTGCACAGTTTCATAATAAATGCCCATTCTGCTCATTTCTCATAATACTTATACAAAAAATACCCAGTTAATTGGACATCACCATATCTTGACATTGAAGCATACTCTGTACTCTTGGTTTCTTTATGATTAAGTTTTGTTTCATATTGCATCATTTCAATTCCGGTAACTTACATCTTCAAAATTTTACATAAGTGCTAACACCAACAATTACTTTATTTTGTAAGACATTTAGAAGTAATTTGATTTTTTTGATCAATTTTTCCTTTCAACTTACTTATTTTGCTAAGAATAATGACTACATTTAAGGAAAGACAAACAGTCATATTCTTTGGTTATGGAAGCAAAGATGTGGGCTTGTTTGCTTATCAATAACCAAATTCTTGATTCAGTTTTTACAGAAAGTATATTTATCGTCTAAAGCACCGCAATCAGTAAACAAACCATTGCTCATAAATGACCTCGTGGCGCAACGGTAGCGCGTCTGACTCCAGATCAGAAGGTTGCGTGTTCAAATCACGTCGCGGTCAATTACCATTTTGAAGATGAAATTTACCAAATGAAACACCATAAAAGAAACAAATTGCCAAGTCTGTCATCCACCTTCTGTAATGTGATATTTGCTCACAGTTATAACTATATCACCTGCACAGTTTCATAATAAATGCCCATTCTGCTCATTTCTCATATTACTTATACAAAAAATACCCAGTTAATTGGACATCACCATATCTTGACATTGAAGCATACTCTGTACTCTTGGTTTCTTTATGATTAAGTTTTGTTTCATATTGCATCATTTCAATTCCGGTCACTTACAACTTCAAAATTTTACATAAGTGCTAACACCAACAATTACTTTATTTTGTAAGACATTTAGAAGTAATTTGATTTTATGATCAATTTTTCCTTTCAGCTTACTTATTTTGCTAAGAATAATGACTACATTTAAGGAAAGACAAACAGTCATATTCTTTGGTTATGGAAGCAAAGATGTGGGCTTGTTTGCTTATCAATTACCAAATTCTTGATTCAGTTTTTACAGAAAATATATTTATCGTCTAAAGCACCGCAATCAGTAAACAAACCATTGCTCATAAATGACCTCGTGGCGCAACGGTAGCGCGTCTGACTCCAGATCAGAAGGTTGCGTGTTCAAATCACGTCGGGGTCAATTACCATTTTGAAGATGAAATTTACCAAATGAAACACCATAAAAGAAACAAATTGCCAAGTCTGTCATCCACCTTCTGTAATGTGGTATTTGCTCACAGGTATAACTATATCACCTGCACAGTTTCATAATAAATGCCCATTCTGCTCATTTCTCATATTACTTATACAAAAAATACCCAGTTAATTGGACATCACCATATCTTGACATTGAAGCATACTCTGTACTCTTGGTTTCTTTATGATTAAGTTTTGTTTCATATTGCATCATTTCAATTCCGGTCATTTACAACTTCAAAATTTTACATAAGTGCTAAAACCAACAATTACTTTATTTTGTAAGACATTTAGAAGTAATTTGATTTTTTTGATCAATTTTTCCTTTCAGCTTACTTATTTTGCTAAGAATAATGACTTTACATTTAAGGAAAGACAAACAGTCATATTCTTTGGTTATGGAAGCAAAGATGTGGGCTTGTTTGCTTATCAATAACCAAATTCTTGATTCAGTTTTTACAGAAAGTATATTTATCGTCTAAAGCACCGCAATCAGTAAACAAACCATTGCTCATAAATGACCTCGTGGCGCAACGGTAGCGCGACTGACTCCAAATCAGAAGGTTGCGTGTTCAAATCACGTCGGGGTCAATTACCATTCTGAAGATGAAATTTACCAAATGAAACACCATAAAAGAAACAAATTGCCAAGTCTGTCATCCACCTTCTGTAATGTGATATTTGCTCACAGGGATAACTATATCACCTGCACAGTTTCATAATAAATGCCCATTCTGCTCATTTCTCATAATACTTATACAAAAAATACCCAGTTAATTTGACATCACCATATCTTGACATTGAAGCATACTCTGTACTCTTGGTTTCTTTATGATTAAGTTTTGTTTCATATTGCATCATTTCAATTCCGGTCACAGACAACTTCAAAATTTTACATAAGTGCTAACACCAACAATTACTTTATTTTGTAAGACATTTAGAAGTAATTTGATTTTTTTGATAAATTTTTCCTTTCAGCTTACTTATTTTGCTAAGAATAATGACTTTACATTTAAGGACAGACAAACAGTCATATTCTTTGGTTATGGAAGCAAAGATGTGGGCTTCTTTGCTTATCAATAACCAAATTCTTGATTCAGTTTTTACAGAAAGTATATTTATCGTATAAAGCACCACAATCAGTAAACAAACCATTGCTCATAAATGACCTCGTGGCGCAACGGTAGCGTGTCTGACTCCATATCAGAAGGTTGCGTGTTCAAATCATGTTGGGGTTAATTACCATTTTGAAGATGAAATTTACCAAATGAAACACCATAAAAGAAACAAATTGCCAAGTCTGTCATCCACCTTCTGTAATGTGATATTTGCTCACAGGGATAACTATATCACCTGCACAGTTTCATAATAAATGCTCATTTCTCATAATAATTATAAAAAAATACCCAGTTAATTGGACATCACCATATCTTGACATTGAAGCATACTCTGTACTCTTGGTTTCTTTATGATTAAGTTTTGTTTCATATTGCATCATTTCAATTCCGGTAACTTACATCTTCAAAATTTTACATAAGTGCTAACACCAACAATTACTTTATTTTGTAAGACATTTAGAAGTAATTTTATTTTTTTGATCAATTTTTCCTTTCAGCTTACTTATTTTGCTAAGAATAATGACTACATTTAAGGAAAGACAAACAGTCATATTCTTTGGTTATGGAAGCAAAGATGTGGGCTTGTTTGCTTATCAATAACCAAATTCTTGATTCAGTTTTTACAGAAAGTATATTTATCGTCTAAAGCACCGCAATCAGTAAACAAACCATTGCTCATAAATGACCTCGTGGCGCAACGGTAGCGCGTCTGACTCCAGATCAGAAGGTTGCGTGTTCAAATCACGTCGGGGTTAATTACCATTTTGAACATGAAATTTACCAAATGAAACACCATAAAAGAAACAAATTGCCAAGTCTGTCATCCACCTTCTGTAATGTGATATTTGCTCACAGGGATAACTATATCACCTGCACAGTTTCATAATAAATGCCCATTCTGCTCATTTCTCATAATACTTATACAAAAAATACCCAGTTAATTGGACATCACCATATCTTGACATTGAAGCATACTCTGTACTCTTGGTTTCTTTATGATTAAGTTTTGTTTCATATTGCATCATTTCAATTCCGGTAACTTACATCTTCAAAATTTTACATAAGTGCTAACACCAACAATTACTTTATTTTGTAAGACATTTAGAAGTAATTTGATTTTTTTGATCAATTTTTCCTTTCAGCTTACTTATTTTGCTAAGAATAATGACTACATTTAAGGAAAGACAAACAGTCATATTCTTTGGTTATGGAAGCAAAGATGTGGGCTTGTTTGCTTATCAATAACCAAATTCTTGATTCAGTTTTTACAGAAAGTATACTTATCGTCTAAAGCACCGCAATCAGTAAACAAACCATTGCTCATAAATGACCTCATGGCACAACGGTAGCGCGTCTGACTCCAGATCAGAAAGTTGCGTGTTCAAATCACGTCGGGGTCAATTACCATTTTGAAGATGAAATTTACCAAATGAAACACCATAAAAGAAACAAATTGCCAAGTCTGTCATCCACCTTCTGTAATGTGATATTTGCTCACAGGGATAACTATATCACCTGCACAGTTTCATAATAAATGCCCATTCTGCTCATTTCTCATATTACTTATACAAAAAATACCCACTTAATTGGACATCACCATATCTTAACATTGAAGCATACTCTGTACTCTTGGTTTCTTTATGATTAAGTTTTGTTTCATATTGCATCATTTCAATTCCGGTCACTTACAACTTCAAAATTTTACATAAGTGCTTACACCAACAATTACTTTATTTTGTAAGACATTTAGAAGTAATTTGATTTTTTTGATCAATTTTTCCTTTCAGCTTACTTATTTTGCTAAGAATAATGACTACATTTAAGGAAAGACAAACAGTCATATTCTTTGGTTATGGAAGCAAAGATGTGGGCTAGTTAGCTTATCAATAACCAAATTCTTGATTCAGTTTTTACAGAAAGTATATTTATCGTCTAAAGCACCGCAATCAGTAAACAAACCATTGCTCATAAATGACCTCGTGGCGCAACGGTAGCGCGTCTGACTCCAGATCAGAAGGTTGCGTGTTCAAATCACGTCGTGGTCAATTACCATTTTGAACATGAAATTTACCAAATGAAACACCATAAAAGAAACAAATTGCCAAGTCTGTCATCCACCTTCTGTAATGTGATATTTGCTCACAGGGATAACTATATCACCTGCACAGTTTCATAATAAATGCCCATTCTGCTCATTTCTCATAATACTTATACAAAAAATACCCAGTTAATTGGACATCACCATATCTTGACATTGAAGCATACTCTGTACTCTTGGTTTCTTTATGATTAAGTTTTGTTTCATATTGCATCATTTCAATTCCGGTAACTTACATCTTCAAAATTTTACATAAGTGCTAACACCAACAATTACTTTATTTTGTAAGACATTTAGAAGTAATTTGATTTTTTTGATCAATTTTTCCTTTCAGCTTACTTATTTTGCTAAGAATAATGACTACATTTAAGGAAAGACAAACAGTCATATTCTTTGGTTATGGAAGCAAAGATGTGGGCTTGTTTGCTTATCAATAACCAAATTCTTGATTCAGTTTTTACAGAAAGTATACTTATCGTCTAAAGCACCGCAATCAGTAAACAAACCATTGCTCATAAATGACCTCGTGGCACAACGGTAGCGCGTCTGACTCCAGATCAGAAGTTTGCGTGTTCAAATCACGTCGGGGTCAATTACCATTTTGAAGATGAAATTTACCAAATGAAACACCATAAAAGAAACAAATTGCCAAGTCTGTCATCCACCTTCTGTAATGTGATATTTGCTCACAGGGATAACTATATCACCTGCACAGTTTCATAATAAATGCCCATTCTGCTCATTTCTCATATTACTTATACAAAAAATACCCAGTTAATTGGACATCACCATATCTTGACATTGAAGCATACTCTGTACTCTTGGTTTCTTTATGATTAAGTTTTGTTTCATATTGCATCATTTCAATTCCGGTCACTTACAACTTCAAAATTTTACATAAGTGCTTACACCAACAATTACTTTATTTTGTAAGACATTTAGAAGTAATTTGATTTTTTTTGATCAATTTTTCCTTTCAGCTTACTTATTTTGCTAAGAATAATGACTACATTTAAGGAAAGACAAACAGTCATATTCTTTGGTTATGGAAGCAAAGATGTGGGCTTGTTTGCTTATCAATAACCAAATTCTTGATTCAGTTTTTACAGAAAGTATATTTATCGTCTAAAGCACCGCAATCAGTAAACAAACCATTGCTCATAAATGACCTCGTGGCGCAACAGTAGCGCGTCTGACTCCAGATCAGAAGGTTGCGTGTTCAAATCACGTCGGGGTCAATTACCATTTTATAGATGAAATTTACCAAATGAAACACCATAAAAGAAACAAATTGCCAAGTCTGTCATCCACCTTCTGTAATGTGATATTTGCTCACAGGGATAACTATATCACCTGCACAGTTTCATAATAAATGCCCATTCTGCTCATTTCTCATAATACTTATACAAAAAATACCCAGTTAATTGGACATCACCATATCTTGACATTGAAGCATACTCTGTACTCTTGGTTTCTTTATGATTAAGTTTTGTTTCATATTGCATCATTTCAATTCCGGTAACTTACATCTTCAAAATTTTACATAAGTGCTAACACCAACAATTACTTTATTTTGTAAGACATTTAGAAGTAATTTGATTTTTTTGATCAATTTTTCCTTTCAGCTTACTTATTTTGCTAAGAATAATGACTACATTTAAGGAAAGACAAACAGTCATATTCTTTGGTTATGGAAGCAAAGATGTGGGCTTGTTTGCTTATCAATAACCAAATTCTTGATTCAGTTTTTACAGAAAGTATACTTATCGTCTAAAGCACCGCAATCAGTAAACAAACCATTGCTCATAAATGACCTCGTGGCACAACGGTAGTGCGTCTGACTCCAGATCAGAAGTTTGCGTGTTCAAATCACGTCGGGGTCAATTACCATTTTGAAGATGAAATTTACCAAATGAAACACCATAAAAGAAACAAATTGCCAAGTCTGTCATCCACCTTCTGTAATGTGATATTTGCTCACAGGGATAACTATATCACCTGCACAGTTTCATAATAAATGCCCATTCTGCTCATTTCTCATATTACTTATACAAAAAATACCCAGTTAATTGGACATCACCATATCTTGACATTGAAGCATACTCTGTACTCTTGGTTTCTTTATGATTAAGTTTTGTTTCATATTGCATCATTTCAATTCCGGTCACTTACAACTTCAAAATTTTACATAAGTGCTTACACCAACAATTACTTTATTTTGTAAGACATTTAGAAGTAATTTGATTTTTTTGATAAATTTTTCCTTTCAGCTTACTTATTTTGCTAAGAATAATGACTACATTTAAGGAAAGACAAACAGTCATATTCTTTGGTTATGGAAGCAAAGATGTGGGCTTGTTTGCTTATCAATAACCAAATTCTTGATTCAGTTTTTACAGAAAGTATATTTATCGTCTAAAGCACCGCAATCAGTAAACAAACCATTGCTCATAAATGACCTCGTGGCGCAACAGTAGCGCGTCTGACTCCAGATCAGAAGGTTGCGTGTTCAAATCACGTCGGGGTCAATTACCATTTTATAGATGAAATTTACCAAATGAAACACCATAAAAGAAACAAATTGCCAAGTCTGTCATCCACCTTCTGTAATGTGATATTTGCTCACAGGGATAACTATATCACCTGCACAGTTTCGTAATAAATGCCCATTCTGCTCATTTCTCATAATACTTATACAAAAAATACCCAGTTAATTTGACATCACCATATCTTGACATTGAAGCATACTCTGTACTCTTGGTTTCTTTATGATTAAGTTTTGTTTCATATTGCATCATTTCAATTCCGGTCACAGACAACTTCAAAATTTTACATAAGTGCTAACACCAACAATTACTTTATTTTGTAAGACATTTAGAAGTAATTTGATTTTTTTGATCAATTTTTCCTTTCAGCTTACTTATTTTGCTAAGAATAATGACTACATTTAAGGAAAGACAAACAGTCATATTCTTTGGTTATGGAAGCAAAGATGTGGGCTTGTTTGCTTATCAATAACCAAATTCTTGATTCAGTTTTTACAGAAAGTATATTTATCGTCTAAAGCACCGCAATCAGTAAACAAACCATTGCTCATAAATGACCTCGTGGCGCAACGGTAGCGCGTCTGACTCCAGATCAGAAGGTTGCGTGTTCAAATCACGTCGGGGTCAATTACCATTTTGAAGATGAAATTTACCAAATGAAACACCATAAAAGAAACAAATTGCAAAGTCTGTCATCCACCTTCTGTAATGTGATATTTGCTCACAGGGATAACTATATCACCTGCACAGTTTCATAATAAATGCCCATTCTGCTCATTTCTCATAATACTTATACAAAAAATACCCAGTTAATTGGACATCACCATATCTTGACATTGAAGCATACTCTGTACTCTTGGTTTCTTTATGATTAAGTTTTGTTTCATATTGCATCATTTCAATTCCGGTAACTTACATCTTCAAAATTTTACATAAGTGCTAACACCAACAATTACTTTATTTTGTAAGACATTTAGAAGTAATTTGATTTTTTTGATCAATTTTTCCTTTCAGCTTACTTATTTTGCTAAGAATAATGACTACATTTAAGGAAAGACAAACAGTCATATTCTTTGGTTATGGAAGCAAAGATGTGGGCTTGTTTGCTTATCAATAACCAAATTCTTGATTCAGTTTTTACAGAAAGTATACTTATCGTCTAAAGCACCGCAATCAGTAAACAAACCATTGCTCATAAATGACCTCGTGGCACAACGGTAGCGCGTCTGACTCCAGATCAGAAGTTTGCGTGTTCAAATCACGTCGGGGTCAATTACCATTTTGAAGATGAAATTTACCAAATGAAACACCATAAAAGAAACAAATTGCCAAGTCTGTCATCCACCTTCTGTAATGTGATATTTGCTCACAGGGATAACTATATCACCTGCACAGTTTCATAATAAATGCTCATTTCTCATATTACTTATACAAAAAATACCCAGTTAATTGGACATCACCATATCTTGACATTGAAGCATACTCTGTACTCTTGGTTTCTTTATGATTAAGTTTTGTTTCATATTGCATCATTTCAATTCCGGTCACTTACAACTTCAAAATTTTACATAAGTGCTTACACCAACAATTACTTTATTTTGTAAGACATTTAGAAGTAATTTGATTTTTTTGATCAATTTTTCCTTTCAGCTTACTTATTTTGCTAAGAATAATGACTACATTTAAGGAAAGACAAACAGTCATATTCTTTGGTTATGGAAGCAAAGATGTGGGCTTGTTTGCTTATCAATAACCAAATTCTTGATTCAGTTTTTACAGAAAGTATATTTATCGTCTAAAGCACCGCAATCAGTAAACAAACCATTGCTCATAAATGACCTCGTGGCGCAACAGTAGCGCGTCTGACTCCAGATCAGAAGGTTGCGTGTTCAAATCACGTCGGGGTCAATTACCATTTTATAGATGAAATTTACCAAATGAAACACCATAAAAGAAACAAATTGCCAAGTCTGTCATCCACCTTCTGTAATGTAATATTTGCTCACAGGGATAACTATATCACCTGCACAGTTTCATAATAAATGCCCATTCTGCTCATTTCTCATAATACTTATACAAAAAATACCCAGTTAATTTGACATCACCATATCTTGACATTGAAGCATACTCTGTACTCTTGGTTTCTTTATGATTAAGTTTTGTTTCATATTGCATCATTTCAATTCCGGTCACAGACAACTTCAAAATTTTACATAAGTGCTAACACCAACAATTACTTTATTTTGTAAGACATTTAGAAGTAATTTGATTTTTTTGATCAATTTTTCCTTTCAGCTTACTTATTTTGCTAAGAATAATGACTACATTTAAGGAAAGACAAACAGTCATATTCTTTGGTTATGGAAGCAAAGATGTGGGCTTGTTTGCTTATCAATAACCAAATTCTTGATTCAGTTTTTACAGAAAGTATATTTATCGTCTAAAGCACCGCAATCAGTAAACAAACCATTGCTCATAAATGACCTCGTGGCGCAACGGTAGCGCGTCTGACTCCAGATCAGAAGGTTGCGTGTTCAAATCACGTCGGGGTCAATTACCATTTTGAAGATGAAATTTACCAAATGAAACACCATAAAAGAAACAAATTGCAAAGTCTGTCATCCACCTTCTGTAATGTGATATTTGCTCACAGGGATAACTATATCACCTGCACAGTTTCATAATAAATGCCCATTCTGCTCATTTCTCATAATACTTATACAAAAAATACCCAGTTAATTGGACATCAGCATATCTTGACATTGAAGCATACTCTGTACTCTTGGTTTCTTTATGATTAAGTTTTGTTTCATATTGCATCATTTCAATTCCGGTAACTTACATCTTCAAAATTTTACATAAGTGCTAACACCAACAATTACTTTATTTTGTAAGACATTTAGAAGTAATTTGATTTTTTTGATCAATTTTTCCTTTCAGCTTACTTATTTTGCTAAGAATAATGACTACATTTAAGGAAAGACAAACAGTCATATTCTTTGGTTATGGAAGCAAAGATGTGGGCTTGTTTGCTTATCAATAACCAAATTCTTGATTCAGTTTTTACAGAAAGTATACTTATCGTCTAAAGCACCGCAATCAGTAAACAAACCATTGCTCATAAATGACCTCGTGGCACAACGGTAGCGCGTCTGACTCCAGATCAGAAGTTTGCGTGTTCAAATCACGTCGGGGTCAATTACCATTTTGAAGATGAAATTTACCAAATGAAACACCATAAAAGAAACAAATTGCCAAGTCTGTCATCCACCTTCTGTAATGTGATATTTGCTCACAGGGATAACTATATCACCTGCACAGTTTCATAATAAATGCCCATTCTGCTCATTTCTCATATTACTTATACAAAAAATACCCAGTTAATTGGACATCACCATATCTTGACATTGAAGCATACTCTGTACTCTTGGTTTCTTTATGATTAAGTTTTGTTTCATATTGCATCATTTCAATTCCGGTCACTTACAACTTCAAAATTTTACATAAGTGCTTACACCAACAATTACTTTATTTTGTAAGACATTTAGAAGTAATTTGATTTTTTTGATCAATTTTTCCTTTCAGCTTACTTATTTTGCTAAGAATAATGACTACATTTAAGGAAAGACAAACAGTCATATTCTTTGGTTATGGAAGCAAAGATGTGGGCTTGTTTGCTTATCAATAACCAAATTCTTGATTCAGTTTTTACAGAAAGTATATTTATCGTCTAAAGCACCGCAATCAGTAAACAAACCATTGCTCATAAATGACCTCGTGGCGCAACAGTAGCGCGTCTGACTCCAGATCAGAAGTTTGCGTGTTCAAATCACGTCGGGGTCAATTACCATTTTATAGATGAAATTTACCAAATGAAACACCATAAAAGAAACAAATTGCCAAGTCTGTCATCCACCTTCTGTAATGTGATATTTGCTCACAGGGATAACTATATCACCTGCACAGTTTCATAATAAATGCCCATTCTGCTCATTTCTCATAATACTTATACAAAAAATACCCAGTTAATTTGACATCACCATATCTTGACATTGAAGCATACTCTGTACTCTTGGTTTCTTTATGATTAAGTTTTGTTTCATATTGCATCATTTCAATTCCGGTCACAGACAACTTCAAAATTTTACATAAGTGCTAACACCAACAATTACTTTATTTTGTAAGACATTTAGAAGTAATTTGATTTTTTTGATCAATTTTTCCTTTCAGCTTACTTATTTTGCTAAGAATAATGACTACATTTAAGGAAAGACAAACAGTCATATTCTTTGGTTATGGAAGCAAAGATGTGGGCTTGTTTGCTTATCAATAACCAAATTCTTGATTCAGTTTTTACAGAAAGTATATTTATCGTCTAAAGCACCGCAATCAGTAAACAAACCATTGCTCATAAATGACCTCGTGGCGCAACGGTAGCGCGTCTGACTCCAGATCAGAAGGTTGCGTGTTCAAATCACGTCGGGGTCAATTACCATTTTGAAGATGAAATTTACCAAATGAAACACCATAAAAGAAACAAATTGCAAAGTCTGTCATCCACCTTCTGTAATGTGATATTTGCTCACAGGGATAACTATATCACCTGCACAGTTTCATAATAAATGCCCATTCTGCTCATTTCTCATAATACTTATACAAAAAATACCCAGTTAATTGGACATCACCATATCTTGACATTGAAGCATACTCTGTACTCTTGGTTTCTTTATGATTAAGTTTTGTTTCATATTGCATCATTTCAATTCCGGTAACTTACATCTTCAAAATTTTACATAAGTGCTAACACCAACAATTACTTTATTTTGTAAGACATTTAGAAGTAATTTGATTTTTTTGATAAATTTTTCCTTTCAGGTTACTTATTTTGCTAAGAATAATGACTACATTTAAGGAAAGACAAACAGTCATATTCTTTGGTTATGGAAGCAAAGATGTGGGCTTGTTTGCTTATCAATAACCAAATTCTTGATTCAGTTTTTACAGAAAGTATACTTATCGTCTAAAGCACCGCAATCAGTAAACAAACCATTGCTCATAAATGACCTCGTGGCACAACGGTAGCGCGTCTGACTCCAGATCAGAAGGTTGCGTGTTCAAATCACGTCGGGGTCAATTGCCATTTTGAAGATGAAATTTACCAAATGAAACACCATAAAAGAAACAAATTGCCAAGTCTGTCATCCACCTTCTGTAATGTGATATTTGCTCACAGGGATAACTATATCACCTGCACAGTTTCATAATAAATGCCCATTCTGCTCATTTCTCATATTACTTATACAAAAAATACCCAGTTAATTGGACATCACCATATCTTGACATTGAAGCATACTCTGTACTCTTGGTTTCTTTATGATTAAGTTTTGTTTCATATTGCATCATTTCAATTCCGGTCACTTACAACTTCAAAATTTTACATAAGTGCTTACACCAACAATTACTTTATTTTGTAAGACATTTAGAAGTAATTTGATTTTTTTGATCAATTTTTCCTTTCAGCTTACTTATTTTGCTAAGAATAATGACTACATTTAAGGAAAGACAAACAGTCATATTCTTTGGTTATGGAAGCAAAGATGTGGGCTTGTTTGCTTATCAATAACCAAATTCTTGATTCAGTTTTTACAGAAAGTATATTTATCGTCTAAAGCACCGCAATCAGTAAACAAACCATTGCTCATAAATGACCTCGTGGCGCAACAGTAGCGCGTCTGACTCCAGATCAGAAGGTTGCGTGTTCAAATCACGTCGGGGTCAATTACCATTTTATAGATGAAATTTACCAAATGAAACACCATAAAAGAAACAAATTGCCAAGTCTGTCATCCACCTTCTGTAATGTGATATTTGCTCACAGAGATAACTATATCACCTGCACAGTTTCATAATAAATGCCCATTCTGCTCATTTCTCATAATACTTATACAAAAAATACCCAGTTAATTTGACATCACCATATCTTGACATTGAAGCATACTCTGTACTCTTGGTTTCTTTATGACTAAGTTTTGTTTCATATTACATCATTTCAATTCCGGTCACAGACAACTTCAAAATTTTACGTAAGTGCTAACACCAACAATTACTTTATTTTGTAAGACATTTAGAAGTAATTTTATTTTTTTGATCAATTTTTCCTTTCAGCTTACTTATTTTGCTAAGAATAATGACTACATTTAAGGAAAGACAAACAGTCATATTCTTTGGTTATGGAAGCAAAGATGTGGGCTTGTTTGCTTATCAATACCAAATTCTTGATTCAGTTTTTACAGAAAGTATATTTATCGTCTAAAGCACCGCAATCAGTAAACAAACCATTGCTCATAAATGACCTCGTGGCGCAACGGTAGCGCGTCTGACTCCAGATCAGAAGGTTGCGTGTTCAAATCACGTCGGGGTCAATTACCATTTTGAAGATGAAATTTACCAAATGAAACACCATAAAAGAAACAAATTGCCAAGTCTGTCATCCACCTTCTGTAATGTGATATTTGCTCACAGGGATAACTATATCACCTGCACAGTTTCATAATAAATGCCCATTCTGCTCATTTCTCATAATACTTATACAAAAAATACCCAGTTAATTTGACATCACCATATCTTGACATTGAAGCATACTCTGTACTCTTGGTTTCTTTATGATTAAGTTTTGTTTCATATTGCATCATTTCAATTCCGGTAACTTACATCTTCAAAATTTTACATAAGTGCTAACACCAACAATTACTTTATTTTGTAAGACATTTAGAAGTAATTTGATTTTTTTGATCAATTTTTCCTTTCAGCTTACTTATTTTGCTAAGAATAATGACTACATTTAAGGAAAGACAAACAGTCATATTCTTTGGTTATGGAAGCAAAGATGTGGGCTTGTTTGCTTATCAATAACCAAATTCTTGATTCAGTTTTTACAGAAAGTATACTTATCGTCTAAAGCACCGCAATCAGTAAACAAACCATTGCTCATAAATGACCTCATGGCACAACGGTAGCGCGTCTGACTCCAGATCAGAAGGTTGCGTGTTCAAATCACGTCGGGGTCAATTACCATTTTGAAGATGAAATTTACCAAATAAAACACCATAAAAGAAACAAATTGCCAAGTCTGTCATCCACCTTCTGTAATGTGATATTTGCTCACAGGGATAACTATATCACCTGCACAGTTTCATAATAAATGCCCATTCTGCTCATTTCTCATATTACTTATACAAAAAATACCCAGTTAATTGGACATCACCATATCTTGACATTGAAGCATACTCTGTACTCTTGGTTTCTTTATGATTAAGTTTTGTTTCATATTGCATCATTTCAATTCCGGTCACTTACAACTTAAAAATTTTACATCAGTGCTTACACCAACAATTACTTTATTTTGTAAGACATTTAGAAGTAATTAGATTTTTTTGATCAATTTTTCCTTTCAGCTTACTTATTTTGCTAAGAATAATGACTACATTTAAGGAAAGACAAACAGTCATATTCTTTGGTTATGGAAGCAAAGATGTGGGCTTGTTTGCTTATCAATAACCAAATTCTTGATTCAGTTTTTACAGAAAGTATATTTATCGTCTAAAGCACCGCAATCAGTAAACAAACCATTGCTCATAAATGACCTCGTGGCGCAACGGTAGCGCGTCTGACTCCAGATCAGAAGGTTGCGTATTCAAATCACGTCGGGGTCAATTACCATTTTGAACATGAAATTTACCAAATGAAACACCATAAAAGAAACAAATTGCCAAGTCTGTCATCCACCTTCTGTAATGTGATATTTGCTCACAGGGATAATTATATAACCTGCACAGTTTCATAATAAATGCCCATTCTGCTCATTTCTCATAATACTTATACAAAAAATACCCAGTTAATTGGACATCACCATATCTTGACATTGAAGCATACTCTGTACTCTTGGTTTCTTTATGATTAAGTTTTGTTTCATATTGCATCATTTCAATTCCGGTAACTTACATCTTCAAAATTTTACATAAGTGCTAACACCAACAATTACTTTATTTTGTAAGACATTTAGAAGTAATTTGATTTTTTTGATCAATTTTTCCTTTCAGCTTACTTATTTTGCTAAGAATAATGACTACATTTAAGGAAAGACAAACAGTCATATTCTTTGGTTATGGAAGCAAAGATGTGGGCTTGTTTGCTTATCAATAACCAAATTCTTGATTCAGTTTTTACAGAAAGTATACTTATCGTCTAAAGCACCGCAATCAGTAAACAAACCATTGCTCATAAATGACCTCGTGGCACAACGGTAGCGCGTCTGACTCCAGATCAGAAGGTTGCGTGTTCAAATCACGTCGGGGTCAATTGCCATTTTGAAGATGAAATTTACCAAATGAAACACCATAAAAGAAACAAATTGCCAAGTCTGTCATCCACCTTCTGTAATGTGATATTTGCTCACAGGGATAACTATATCACCTGCACAGTTTCATAATAAATGCCCATTCTGCTCATTTCTCATATTACTTATACAAAAAATACCCAGTTAATTGGACATCACCATATCTTGACATTGAAGCATACTCTGTACTCTTGGTTTCTTTATGATTAAGTTTTGTTTCATATTGCATCATTTCAATTCCGGTCACTTACAACTTCAAAATTTTACATAAGTGCTTACACCAACAATTACTTTATTTTGTAAGACATTTAGAAGTAATTTGATTTTTTTGATCAATTTTTCCTTTCAGCTTACTTATTTTGCTAAGAATAATGACTACATTTAAGGAAAGACAAACAGTCATATTCTTTGGTTATGGAAGCAAAGATGTGGGCTTGTTTGCTTATCAATAACCAAATTCTTGATTCAGTTTTTACAGAAAGTATATTTATCGTCTAAAGCACCGCAATCAGTAAACAAACCATTGCTCATAAATGACCTCGTGGCGCAACAGTAGCGCGTCTGACTCCAGATCAGAAGGTTGCGTGTTCAAATCACGTCGGGGTCAATTACCATTTTATAGATGAAATTTACCAAATGAAACACCATAAAAGAAACAAATTGCCAAGTCTGTCATCCACCTTCTGTAATGTGATATTTGCTCACAGAGATAACTATATCACCTGCACAGTTTCATAATAAATGCCCATTCTGCTCATTTCTCATAATACTTATACAAAAAATACCCAGTTAATTTGACATCACCATATCTTGACATTGAAGCATACTCTGTACTCTTGGTTTCTTTATGACTAAGTTTTGTTTCATATTACATCATTTCAATTCCGGTCACAGACAACTTCAAAATTTTACGTAAGTGCTAACACCAACAATTACTTTATTTTGTAAGACATTTAGAAGTAATTTTATTTTTTTGATCAATTTTTCCTTTCAGCTTACTTATTTTGCTAAGAATAATGACTACATTTAAGGAAAGACAAACAGTCATATTCTTTGGTTATGGAAGCAAAGATGTGGGCTTGTTTGCTTATCAATACCAAATTCTTGATTCAGTTTTTACAGAAAGTATATTTATCGTCTAAAGCACCGCAATCAGTAAACAAACCATTGCTCATAAATGACCTCGTGGCGCAACGGTAGCGCGTCTGACTCCAGATCAGAAGGTTGCGTGTTCAAATCACGTCGGGGTCAATTACCATTTTGAAGATGAAATTTACCAAATGAAACACCATAAAAGAAACAAATTGCCAAGTCTGTCATCCACCTTCTGTAATGTGATATTTGCTCACAGGGATAACTATATCACCTGCACAGTTTCATAATAAATGCCCATTCTGCTCATTTCTCATAATACTTATACAAAAAATACCCAGTTAATTTGACATCACCATATCTTGACATTGAAGCATACTCTGTACTCTTGGTTTCTTTATGATTAAGTTTTGTTTCATATTGCATCATTTCAATTCCGGTAACTTACATCTTCAAAATTTTACATAAGTGCTAACACCAACAATTACTTTATTTTGTAAGACATTTAGAAGTAATTTGATTTTTTTGATCAATTTTTCCTTTCAGCTTACTTATTTTGCTAAGAATAATGACTACATTTAAGGAAAGACAAACAGTCATATTCTTTGGTTATGGAAGCAAAGATGTGGGCTTGTTTGCTTATCAATAACCAAATTCTTGATTCAGTTTTTACAGAAAGTATACTTATCGTCTAAAGCACCGCAATCAGTAAACAAACCATTGCTCATAAATGACCTCATGGCACAACGGTAGCGCGTCTGACTCCAGATCAGAAGGTTGCGTGTTCAAATCACGTCGGGGTCAATTACCATTTTGAAGATGAAATTTACCAAATAAAACACCATAAAAGAAACAAATTGCCAAGTCTGTCATCCACCTTCTGTAATGTGATATTTGCTCACAGGGATAACTATATCACCTGCACAGTTTCATAATAAATGCCCATTCTGCTCATTTCTCATATTACTTATACAAAAAATACCCAGTTAATTGGACATCACCATATCTTGACATTGAAGCATACTCTGTACTCTTGGTTTCTTTATGATTAAGTTTTGTTTCATATTGCATCATTTCAATTCCGGTCACTTACAACTTAAAAATTTTACATCAGTGCTTACACCAACAATTACTTTATTTTGTAAGACATTTAGAAGTAATTAGATTTTTTTGATCAATTTTTCCTTTCAGCTTACTTATTTTGCTAAGAATAATGACTACATTTAAGGAAAGACAAACAGTCATATTCTTTGGTTATGGAAGCAAAGATGTGGGCTTGTTTGCTTATCAATAACCAAATTCTTGATTCAGTTTTTACAGAAAGTATATTTATCGTCTAAAGCACCGCAATCAGTAAACAAACCATTGCTCATAAATGACCTCGTGGCGCAACGGTAGCGCGTCTGACTCCAGATCAGAAGGTTGCGTATTCAAATCACGTCGGGGTCAATTACCATTTTGAACATGAAATTTACCAAATGAAACACCATAAAAGAAACAAATTGCCAAGTCTGTCATCCACCTTCTGTAATGTGATATTTGCTCACAGGGATAATTATATAACCTGCACAGTTTCATAATAAATGCCCATTCTGCTCATTTCTCATAATACTTATACAAAAAATACCCAGTTAATTGGACATCACCATATCTTGACATTGAAGCATACTCTGTACTCTTGGTTTCTTTATGATTAAGTTTTGTTTCATATTGCATCATTTCAATTCCGGTAACTTACATCTTCAAAATTTTACATAAGTGCTAACACCAACAATTACTTTATTTTGTAAGACATTTAGAAGTAATTTGATTTTTTTGATCAATTTTTCCTTTCAGCTTACTTATTTTGCTAAGAATAATGACTACATTTAAGGAAAGACAAACAGTCATATTCTTTGGTTATGGAAGCAAAGATGTGGGCTTGATTGCTTATCAATAACCAAATTCTTGATTCAGTTTTTACAGAAAGTATACTTATCGTCTAAAGCACCGCAATCAGTAAACAAACCATTGCTCATAAATGACCTCGTGGCACAACGGTAGCGCGTCTGACTCCAGATCAGAAGGTTGCGTGTTCAAATCACGACGGGGTCAATTACCATTTTGAAGATGAAATTTACCAAATGAAACACCATAAAAGAAACAAATTGCCAAGTCTGTCATCCACCTTCTGTAATGTGATATTTGCTCACAGGGATAACTATATCACCTGCACAGTTTCATAATAAATGCCCATTCTGCTCATTTCTCATATTACTTATACAAAAAATACCCAGTTAATTGGACATCACCATATCTTGACATTGAAGCATACTCTGTACTCTTGGTTTCTTTATGATTAAGTTTTGTTTCATATTGCATCATTTCAATTCCGGTCACTTACAACTTCAAAATTTTACATAAGTGCTTACACCAACAATTACTTTATTTTGTAAGACATTTAGAAGTAATTTGATTTTTTTGATAAATTTTTCCTTTCAGCTTACTTATTTTGCTAAGAATAATGACTACATTTAAGGAAAGACAAACAGTCATATTCTTTGGTTATGGAAGCAAAGATGTGGGCTTGTTTGCTTATAAATAACCAAATTCTTAATTCAGTTTTTACAGAAAGTATATTTATCGTCTAAAGCACCGCAATCAGTAAACAAACCATTGCTCATAAATGACCTCGTGGCGCAACAGTAGCGCGTCTGACTCCAGATCAGAAGGTTGCGTGTTCAAATCACGTCGGGGTCAATTACCATTTTATAGATGAAATTTACCAAATGAAACACCATAAAAGAAACAAATTGCCAAGTCTGTCATCCACCTTCTGTAATGTGATATTTGCTCACAGGGATAATTATATCACCTGCACAGTTTCATAATAAATGCCCATTCTGCTCATTTCTCATAATACTTATACAAAAAATACCCAGTTAATTTGACATCACCATATCTTGACATTGAAGCATACTCTGTACTCTTGGTTTCTTTATGATTAAGTTTTGTTTCATATTGCATCATTTCAATTCCGGTCACAGACAACTTCAAAATTTTACATAAGTGCTAACACCAACAATTACTTTATTTTGTAAGACATTTAGAAGTAATTTGATTTTTTTGATCAATTTTTCCTTTCAGCTTACTTATTTTGCTAAGAATAATGACTACATTTAAGGAAAGACAAACAGTCATATTCTTTGGTTATGGAAGCAAAGATGTGGGCTTGTTTGCTTATCAATAACCAAATTCTTGATTCAGTTTTTACAGAAAGTATATTTATCGTCTAAAGCACCGCAATCAGTAAACAAACCATTGCTCATAAATGACCTCGTGGCGCAACGGTAGCGCGTCTGACTCCAGATCAGAAGGTTGCGTGTTCAAATCACGTCGGGGTCAATCACCATTTTGAAGATGAAATTTACCAAATGAAACACCATAAAAGAAACAAATTGCAAAGTCTGTCATCCACCTTCTGTAATGTGATATTTGCTCACAGGGATAACTATATCACCTGCACAGTTTCATAATAAATGCCCATTCTGCTCATTTCTCATAATACTTATACAAAAAATACCCAGTTAATTGGACATCACCATATCTTGACATTGAAGCATACTCTGTACTCTTGGTTTCTTTATGATTAAGTTTTGTTTCATATTGCATCATTTCAATTCCGGTAACTTACATCTTCAAAATTTTACATAAGTGCTAACACCAACAATTACTTTATTTTGTAAGACATTTAGAAGTAATTTGATTTTTTTGATCAATTTTTCCTTTCAGCTTACTTATTTTGCTAAGAATAATGACTACATTTAAGGAAAGACAAACAGTCATATTCTTTGGTTATGGAAGCAAAGATGTGGGCTTGTTTGCTTATCAATAACCAAATTCTTGATTCAGTTTTTACAGAAAGTATACTTATCGTCTAAAGCACTGCAATCAGTAAACAAACCATTGCTCATAAATGACCTCGTGGCACAACGGTAGCGCGTCTGACTCCAGATCAGAAGGTTGCGTGTTCAAATCACGTCGGGGTCAATTGCCATTTTGAAGATGAAATTTACCAAATGAAACACCATAAAAGAAACAAATTGCCAAGTCTGTCATCCACCTTCTGTAATGTGATATTTGCTCACAGAGATAACTATATCACCTGCACAGTTTCATAATAAATGCCCATTCTGCTCATTTCTCATATTACTTATACAAAAAATACCCAGTTAATTGGACATCACCATATCTTGACATTGAAGCATACTCTGTACTCTTGGTTTCTTTATGATTAAGTTTTGTTTCATATTGCATCATTTCAATTCCGGTCACTTACAACTTCAAAATTTTACATAAGTGCTTACACCAACAATTACTTTATTTTGTAAGACATTTAGAAGTAATTTGATTTTTTTGATCAATTTTTCCTTTCAGCTTACTTATTTTGCTAAGAATAATGACTACATTTAAGGAAAGACAAACAGTCATATTCTTTGGTTATGGAAGCAAAGATGTGGGCTTGTTTGCTTATCAATAACCAAATTCTTGATTCAGTTTTTACAGAAAGTATATTTATCGTCTAAAGCACCGCAATCAGTAAACAAACCATTGCTCATTAATGACCTCGTGGCGCAACAGTAGCGCGTCTGACTCCAGATCAGAAGGTTGCGTGTTCAAATCACGTCGGGGTCAATTACCATTTTATAGATGAAATTTACCAAATGAAACACCATAAAAGAAACAAATTGCCAAGTCTGTCATCCACCTTCTGTAATGTGATATTTGCTCACAGGGATAACTATATCACCTGCACAGTTTCATAATAAATGCTCATTTCTCATAATACTTATACAAAAAATACCCAGTTAATTGGACATCACCATATCTTGACATTGAAGCATACTCTGTACTCTTGGTTTCTTTATGATTAAGTTTTGTTTCATATTGCATCATTTCAATTCCGGTAACTTACATCTTCAAAATTTTACATAAGTGCTAACACCAACAATTACTTTATTTTGTAAGACATTTAGAAGTAATTTTATTTTTTTGATCAATTTTTCCTTTCAGCTTACTTATTTTGCTAAGAATAATGACTACATTTAAGGAAAGACAAACAGTCATATTCTTTGGTTATGGAAGCAAAGATGTGGGCTTGTTTGCTTATCAATAACCAAATTCTTGATTCAGGTTTTACAGAAAGTATATTTATCGTCTAAAGCACCGCAATCAGTAAACAAACCATTGCTCATAAATGACCTCGAGGCGCAACGGTAGCGCGTCTGACTGCAGATCAGAAGGTTGCGTGTTCAAATCACGTCGGGGTCAATTACCATTTTGAAGATGAAATTTACCAAATGAAACACCATAAAAGAAACAAATTGCCAAGTCTGTCATCCACCTTCTGTAATGTGATATTTGCTCACAGGGATAACTATATCACCTGCACAGTTTCATAATAAATGCCCATTCTGCTCATTTCTCATAATACTTATACAAAAAATACCCAGTTAATTTGACATCACCATATCTTGACATTGAAGCACACTCTGTACTCTTGGTTTCTTTATGATTAAGTTTTGTTTCATATTGCATCATTTCAATTCCGGTAACTTACATCTTCAAAATTTTACATAAGTGCTAACACCAACAATTACTTTATTTTGTAAGACATTTAGAAGTAATTTGATTTTTTTGATCAATTTTTCCTTTCAGCTTACTTATTTTGCTAAGAATAATGACTACATTTAAGGAAAGACAAACAGTCATATTCTTTGGTTATGGAAGCAAAGATGTGGGCTTGTTTGCTTATCAATAACCAAATTCTTGATTCAGTTTTTACAGAAAGTATACTTATCGTCTAAAGCACCGCAATCAGTAAACAAACCATTGCTCATAAATGACCTCGTGGCGCAACGGTAGCGCGTCTGACTCCAGATCAGAAGGTTGCGTATTCAAATCACGTCGGGGTCAATTACCATTTTGAACATGAAATTTACCAAATGAAACACCATAAAAGAAACAAATTGCCAAGTCTGTCATCCACCTTCTGTAATGTGATATTTGCTCACAGGGATAATTATATAACCTGCACAGTTTCATAATAAATGCCCATTCTGCTCATTTCTCATAATACTTATACAAAAAATACCCAGTTAATTGGACATCACCATATCTTGACATTGAAGCATACTCTGTACTCTTGGTTTCTTTATGATTAAGTTTTGTTTCATATTGCATCATTTCAATTACGGTAACTTACATCTTCAAAATTTTACATAAGTGCTAACACCAACAATTACTTTATTTTGTAAGACATTTAGAAGTAATTTGATTTTTTTGATCAATTTTTCCTTTCAGCTTACTTATTTTGCTAAGAATAATGACTACATTTAAGGAAAGACAAACAGTCATATTCTTTGGTTATGGAAGCAAAGATGTGGGCTTGATTGCTTATCAATAACCAAATTCTTGATTCAGTTTTTACAGAAAGTATACTTATCGTCTAAAGCACCGCAATCAGTAAACAAACCATTGCTCATAAATGACCTCGTGGCACAACGGTAGCGCGTCTGACTCCAGATCAGAAGGTTGCGTGTTCAAATCACGACGGGGTCAATTACCATTTTGAAGATGAAATTTACCAAATGAAACACCATAAAAGAAACAAATTGCCAAGTCTGTCATCCACCTTCTGTAATGTGATATTTGCTCACAGGGATAACTATATCACCTGCACAGTTTCATAATAAATGCCCATTCTGCTCATTTCTCATATTACTTATACAAAAAATACCCAGTTAATTGGACATCACCATATCTTGACATTGAAGCATACTCTGTACTCTTGGTTTCTTTATGATTAAGTTTTGTTTCATATTGCATCATTTCAATTCCGGTCACTTACAACTTCAAAATTTTACATAAGTGCTTACACCAACAATTACTTTATTTTGTAAGACATTTAGAAGTAATTTGATTTTTTTGATAAATTTTTCCTTTCAGCTTACTTATTTTGCTAAGAATAATGACTACATTTAAGGAAAGACAAACAGTCATATTCTTTGGTTATGGAAGCAAAGATGTGGGCTTGTTTGCTTATAAATAACCAAATTCTTAATTCAGTTTTTACAGAAAGTATATTTATCGTCTAAAGCACCGCAATCAGTAAACAAACCATTGCTCATAAATGACCTCGTGGCGCAACAGTAGCGCGTCTGACTCCAGATCAGAAGGTTGCGTGTTCAAATCACGTCGGGGTCAATTACCATTTTATAGATGAAATTTACCAAATGAAACACCATAAAAGAAACAAATTGCCAAGTCTGTCATCCACCTTCTGTAATGTGATATTTGCTCACAGGGATAATTATATCACCTGCACAGTTTCATAATAAATGCCCATTCTGCTCATTTCTCATAATACTTATACAAAAAATACCCAGTTAATTTGACATCACCATATCTTGACATTGAAGCATACTCTGTACTCTTGGTTTCTTTATGATTAAGTTTTGTTTCATATTGCATCATTTCAATTCCGGTCACAGACAACTTCAAAATTTTACATAAGTGCTAACACCAACAATTACTTTATTTTGTAAGACATTTAGAAGTAATTTGATTTTTTTGATCAATTTTTCCTTTCAGCTTACTTATTTTGCTAAGAATAATGACTACATTTAAGGAAAGACAAACAGTCATATTCTTTGGTTATGGAAGCAAAGATGTGGGCTTGTTTGCTTATCAATAACCAAATTCTTGATTCAGTTTTTACAGAAAGTATATTTATCGTCTAAAGCACCGCAATCAGTAAACAAACCATTGCTCATAAATGACCTCGTGGCGCAACGGTAGCGCGTCTGACTCCAGATCAGAAGGTTGCGTGTTCAAATCACGTCGGGGTCAATCACCATTTTGAAGATGAAATTTACCAAATGAAACACCATAAAAGAAACAAATTGCAAAGTCTGTCATCCACCTTCTGTAATGTGATATTTGCTCACAGGGATAACTATATCACCTGCACAGTTTCATAATAAATGCCCATTCTGCTCATTTCTCATAATACTTATACAAAAAATACCCAGTTAATTGGACATCACCATATCTTGACATTGAAGCATACTCTGTACTCTTGGTTTCTTTATGATTAAGTTTTGTTTCATATTGCATCATTTCAATTCCGGTAACTTACATCTTCAAAATTTTACATAAGTGCTAACACCAACAATTACTTTATTTTGTAAGACATTTAGAAGTAATTTGATTTTTTTGATCAATTTTTCCTTTCAGCTTACTTATTTTGCTAAGAATAATGACTACATTTAAGGAAAGACAAACAGTCATATTCTTTGGTTATGGAAGCAAAGATGTGGGCTTGTTTGCTTATCAATAACCAAATTCTTGATTCAGTTTTTACAGAAAGTATACTTATCGTCTAAAGCACTGCAATCAGTAAACAAACCATTGCTCATAAATGACCTCGTGGCACAACGGTAGCGCGTCTGACTCCAGATCAGAAGGTTGCGTGTTCAAATCACGTCGGGGTCAATTGCCATTTTGAAGATGAAATTTACCAAATGAAACACCATAAAAGAAACAAATTGCTAAGTCTGTCATCCACCTTCTGTAATGTGATATTTGCTCACAGAGATAACTATATCACCTGCACAGTTTCATAATAAATGCCCATTCTGCTCATTTCTCATATTACTTATACAAAAAATACCCAGTTAATTGGACATCACCATATCTTGACATTGAAGCATACTCTGTACTCTTGGTTTCTTTATGATTAAGTTTTGTTTCATATTGCATCATTTCAATTCCGGTCACTTACAACTTCAAAATTTTACATAAGTGCTTACACCAACAATTACTTTATTTTGTAAGACATTTAGAAGTAATTTGATTTTTTTGATCAATTTTTCCTTTCAGCTTACTTATTTTGCTAAGAATAATGACTACATTTAAGGAAAGACAAACAGTCATATTCTTTGGTTATGGAAGCAAAGATGTGGGCTTGTTTGCTTATCAATAACCAAATTCTTGATTCAGTTTTTACAGAAAGTATATTTATCGTCTAAAGCACCGCAATCAGTAAACAAACCATTGCTCATTAATGACCTCGTGGCGCAACAGTAGCGCGTCTGACTCCAGATCAGAAGGTTGCGTGTTCAAATCACGTCGGGGTCAATTACCATTTTATAGATGAAATTTACCAAATGAAACACCATAAAAGAAACAAATTGCCAAGTCTGTCATCCACCTTCTGTAATGTGATATTTGCTCACAGGGATAACTATATCACCTGCACAGTTTCATAATAAATGCTCATTTCTCATAATACTTATACAAAAAATACCCAGTTAATTGGACATCACCATATCTTGACATTGAAGCATACTCTGTACTCTTGGTTTCTTTATGATTAAGTTTTGTTTCATATTGCATCATTTCAATTCCGGTAACTTACATCTTCAAAATTTTACATAAGTGCTAACACCAACAATTACTTTATTTTGTAAGACATTTAGAAGTAATTTTATTTTTTTGATCAATTTTTCCTTTCAGCTTACTTATTTTGCTAAGAATAATGACTACATTTAAGGAAAGACAAACAGTCATATTCTTTGGTTATGGAAGCAAAGATGTGGGCTTGTTTGCTTATCAATAACCAAATTCTTGATTCAGGTTTTACAGAAAGTATATTTATCGTCTAAAGCACCGCAATCAGTAAACAAACCATTGCTCATAAATGACCTCGAGGCGCAACGGTAGCGCGTCTGACTGCAGATCAGAAGGTTGCGTGTTCAAATCACGTAGGGGTCAATTACCATTTTGAAGATGAAATTTACCAAATGAAACACCATAAAAGAAACAAATTGCCAAGTCTGTCATCCACCTTCTGTAATGTGATATTTGCTCACAGGGAAAACTATATCACCTGCACAGTTTCATAATAAATGCCCATTCTGCTCATTTCTCATAATACTTATACAAAAAATACCCAGTTAATTTGACATCACCATATCTTGACATTGAAGCATACTCTGTACTCTTGGTTTCTTTATGATTAAGTTTTGTTTCATATTGCATCATTTCAATTCCGGTAACTTACATCTTCAAAATTTTACATAAGTGCTAACACCAACAATTACTTTATTTTGTAAGACATTTAGAAGTAATTTGATTTTTTTGATCAATTTTTCCTTTCAGCTTACTTATTTTGCTAAGAATAATGACTACATTTAAGGAAAGACAAACAGTCATATTCTTTGGTTATGGAAGCAAAGATGTGGGCTTGTTTGCTTATCAATAACCAAATTCTTGATTCAGTTTTTACAGAAAGTATACTTATCGTCTAAAGCACCGCAATCAGTAAACAAACCATTGCTCATAAATGACCTCGTGGCACAACGGTAGCGCGTCTGACTCCAGATCAGAAGGTTGCGTGTTCAAATCACGTCGGGGTCAATTACCATTTTGAAGATGAAATTTACCAAATGAAACACCATAAAAGAAACAAATTGCCAAGTCTGTCATCCACCTTCTGTAATGTGATATTTGCTCACAGGGATAACTATATCACCTGCACAGTTTCATAATAAATGCCCATTCTGCTCATTTCTCATAATACTTATACAAAAAATACCCAGTTAATTGGACATCACCATATCTTGACATTGAAGCATACTCTGTACTCTTGGTTTCTTTATGATTAAGTTTTGTTTCATATTGCATCATTTCAATTCCGGTAACTTACATCTTCAAAATTTTACATAAGTGCTTACACCAACAATTACTTTATTTTGTAAGACATTTAGAAGTAATTTGATTTTTTTTGATCAATTTTTCCTTTCAGCTTACTTATTTTGCTAAGAATAATGACTACATTTAAGGAAAGACAAACAGTCATATTCTTTGGTTATGGAAGCAAAGATGTGGGCTTGTTTGCTTATCAATAACCAAATTCTTGATTCAGTTTTTACAGAAAGTATATTTATCGTCTAAAGCACCGCAATCAGTAAACAAACCGTTGCTCATAAATGACCTCGTGGCGCAACGGTAGCGCGTCTGACTCCAGATCAGAAGGTTGCGTGTTCAAATCACGACGGGGTCAATTACCACTTTGAAGATGAAATTTACCAAATGAAACACCATAAAAGAAACAAATTGCAAAGTCTGTCATCCACCTTCTGTAATGTGATATTTGCTCACAGGGATAACTATATCACCTGCACAGTTTCATAATAAATGCCCATTCTGCTCATTTCTCATAATACTTATACAAAAAATACCCAGTTAATTTGACATCACCATATCTTGACATTGAAGCATACTCTGTACTCTTGGTTTCTTTATGATTAAGTTTTGTTTCATATTGCATCATTTCAATTCCGGTCACAGACAACTTCAAAATTTTACATAAGTGCTAACACCAACAATTACTTTATTTTGTAAGACATTTAGAAGTAATTTGATTTTTTTGATCAATTTTTCCTTTCAGCTTACTTATTTTGCTAAGAATAATGACTACATTTAAGGAAAGACAAACAGTCATATTCTTTGGTTATGGAAGCAAAGATGTGGGCTTGTTTGCTTATCAATAACCAAATTCTTGATTCAGTTTTTACAGAAAGTATATTTATCGTCTAAAGCACCGCAATCAGTAAACAAACCATTGCTCATAAATGACCTCGTGGCGCAACGGTAGCGCGTCTGACTCCAGATCAGAAGGTTGCGTGTTCAAATCACGTCGGGGTCAATTACCATTTTGAAGATGAAATTTACCAAATGAAACACCATAAAAGAAACAAATTGCAAAGTCTGTCATCCACCTTCTGTAATGTGATATTTGCTCACAGGGATAACTATATCACCTGCACAGTTTCATAATAAATGCCCATTCTGCTCATTTCTCATAATACTTATACAAAAAATACCCAGTTAATTGGACATCAGCATATCTTGACATTGAAGCATACTCTGTACTCTTGGTTTCTTTATGATTAAGTTTTGTTTCATATTGCATCATTTCAATTCCGGTAACTTACATCTTCAAAATTTTACATAAGTGCTAACACCAACAATTACTTTATTTTGTAAGACATTTAGAAGTAATTTGATTTTTTTGATCAATTTTTCCTTTCAGCTTACTTATTTTGCTAAGAATAATGACTACATTTAAGGAAAGACAAACAGTCATATTCTTTGGTTATGGAAGCAAAGATGTGGGCTTGTTTGCTTATCAATAACCAAATTCTTGATTCAGTTTTTACAGAAAGTATACTTATCGTCTAAAGCACCGCAATCAGTAAACAAACCATTGCTCATAAATGACCTCGTGGCACAACGGTAGCGCGTATGACTCCAGATCAGAAGTTTGCGTGTTCAAATCACGTCGGGGTCAATTACCATTTTGAAGATGAAATTTACCAAATGAAACACCATAAAAGAAACAAATTGCCAAGTCTGTCATCCACCTTCTGTAATGTGATATTTGCTCACAGGGATAACTATATCACCTGCACAGTTTCATAATAAATGCCCATTCTGCTCATTTCTCATATTACTTATACAAAAAATACCCAGTTAATTGGACATCACCATATCTTGACATTGAAGCATACTCTGTACTCTTGGTTTCTTTATGATTAAGTTTTGTTTCATATTGCATCATTTCAATTCCGGTCACTTACAACTTCAAAATTTTACATAAGTGCTTACACCAACAATTACTTTATTTTGTAAGACATTTAGAAGTAATTTGATTTTTTTGATCAATTTTTCCTTTCAGCTTACTTATTTTGCTAAGAATAATGACTACATTTAAGGAAAGACAAACAGTCATATTCTTTGGTTATGGAAGCAAAGATGTGGGCTTGTTTGCTTATCAATAACCAAATTCTTGATTCAGTTTTTACAGAAAGTATATTTATCGTCTAAAGCACCGCAATCAGTAAACAAACCATTGCTCATAAATGACCTCGTGGCGCAACAGTAGCGCGTCTGACTCCAGATCAGAAGGTTGCGTGTTCAAATCACGTCGGGGTCAATTACCATTTTATAGATGAAATTTACCAAATGAAACACCATAAAAGAAACAAATTGCCAAGTCTGTCATCCACCTTCTGTAATGTGATATTTGCTCACAGGGATAACTATATCACCTGCACAGTTTCATAATAAATGCCCATTCTGCTCATTTCTCATAATACTTATACAAAAAATACCCAGTTAATTTGACATCACCATATCTTGACATTGAAGCATACTCTGTACTCTTGGTTTCTTTATGATTAAGTTTTGTTTCATATTGCATCATTTCAATTCCGGTCACAGACAACTTCAAAATTTTACATAAGTGCTAACACCAACAATTACTTTATTTTGTAAGACATTTAGAAGTAATTTGATTTTTTTGATCAATTTTTCCTTTCAGCTTACTTATTTTGCTAAGAATAATGACTACATTTAAGGAAAGACAAACAGTCATATTCTTTGGTTATGGAAGCAAAGATGTGGGCTTGTTTGCTTATCAATAACCAAATTCTTGATTCAGTTTTTACAGAAAGTATATTTATCGTCTAAAGCACCGCAATCAGTAAACAAACCATTGCTCATAAATGACCTCGTGGCGCAACGGTAGCGCGTCTGACTCCAGATCAGAAGGTTGCGTGTTCAAATCACGTCGGGGTCAATTACCATTTTGAAGATGAAATTTACCAAATGAAACAATATAAAAGAAACAAATTGCAAAGTCTGTCATCCACCTTCTGTAATGTGATATTTGCTCACAGGGATAACTATATCACCTGCACAGTTTCATAATAAATGCCCATTCTGCTCATTTCTCATAATACTTATACAAAAAATACCCAGTTAATTGGACATCACCATATCTTGACATTGAAGCATACTCTGTACTCTTGGTTTCTTTATGATTAAGTTTTGTTTCATATTGCATCATTTCAATTCCGGTAACTTACATCTTCAAAATTTTACATAAGTGCTAACACCAACAATTACTTTATTTTGTAAGACATTTAGAAGTAATTTGATTTTTTTGATCAATTTTTCCTTTCAGCTTACTTATTTTGCTAAGAATAATGACTACATTTAAGGAAAGACAAACAGTCATATTCTTTGGTTATGGAAGCAAAGATGTGGGCTTGTTTGCTTATCAATAACCAAATTCTTGATTCAGTTTTTACAGAAAGTATACTTATCGTCTAAAGCACCGCAATCAGTAAACAAACCATTGCTCATAAATGACATCGTGGCACAACGGTAGCGCGTCTGACTCCAGATCAGAAGGTTGCGTGTTCAAATCACGTCGGGGTCAATTGCCATTTTGAAGATGAAATTTACCAAATGAAACACCATAAAAGAAACAAATTGCCAAGTCTGTCATCCACCTTCTGTAATGTGATATTTGCTCACAGGGATAACTATATCACCTGCACAGTTTCATAATAAATGCCCATTCTGCTCATTTCTCATATTACTTATACAAAAAATACCCAGTTAATTGGACATCACCATATCTTGACATTGAAGCATACTCTGTACTCTTGGTTTCTTTATGATTAAGTTTTGTTTCATATTGCATCATTTCAATTCCGGTCACTTACAACTTCAAAATTTTACATAAGTGCTTACACCAACAATTACTTTATTTTGTAAGACATTTAGAAGTAATTTGATTTTTTTGATCAATTTTTCCTTTCAGCTTACTTATTTTGCTAAGAATAATGACTACATTTAAGGAAAGACAAACAGTCATATTCTTTGGTTATGGAAGCAAAGATGTGGGCTTGTTTGCTTATCAATAACCAAATTCTTGATTCAGTTTTTACAGAAAGTATATTTATCGTCTAAAGCACCGCAATCAGTAAACAAACCATTGCTCATAAATGACCTCGTGGCGCAACAGTAGCGCGTCTGACTCCAGATCAGAAGGTTGCGTGTTCAAATCACGTCGGGGTCAATTACCATTTTATAGATGAAATTTACCAAATGAAACACCATAAAAGAAACAAATTGCCAAGTCTGTCATCCACCTTCTGTAATGTGATATTTGCTCACAGGGATAACTATATCACCTGCACAGTTTCATAATAAATGCCCATTCTGCTCATTTCTCATATTACTTATACAAAAAATACCCAGTTAATTGGACATCACCATATCTTGACATTGAAGCATACTCTGTACTCTTGGTTTCTTTATGATTAAGTTTTGTTTCATATTGCATCATTTCAATTCCGGTCACTTACAACTTCAAAATTTTACATAAGTGCTTACACCAACAATTACTTTATTTTGTAAGACATTTAGAAGTAATTTGATTTTTTTGATCAATTTTTCCTTTCAGCTTACTTATTTTGCTAAGAATAATGACTACATTTAAGGAAAGACAAACAGTCATATTCTTTGGTTATGGAAGCAAAGATGTGGGCTTGTTTGCTTATCAATAACCAAATTCTTGATTCAGTTTTTACAGAAAGTATATTTATCGTCTAAAGCACCGCAATCAGTAAACAAACCATTGCTCATAAATGACCTCGTGGCGCAACGGTAGCGCGTCTGACTCCAGATCAGAAGGTTGCGTGTTCAAATCACGACGGGGTCAATTACCACTTTGAAGATGAAATTTACCAAATGAAACACCATAAAAGAAACAAATTGCAAAGTCTGTCATCCACCTTCTGTAATGTGATATTTGCTCACAGGGATAACTATATCACCTGCACAGTTTCATAATAAATGCCCATTCTGCTCATTTCTCATAATACTTATACAAAAAATACCCAGTTAATTTGACATCACCATATCTTGACATTGAAGCATACTCTGTACTCTTGGTTTCTTTATGATTAAGTTTTGTTTCATATTGCATCATTTCAATTCCGGTCACAGACAACTTCAAAATTTTACATAAGTGCTAACACCAACAATTACTTTATTTTGTAAGACATTTAGAAGTAATTTGATTTTTTTGATCAATTTTTCCTTTCAGCTTACTTATTTTGCTAAGAATAATGACTACATTTAAGGAAAGACAAACAGTCATATTCTTTGGTTATGGAAGCAAAGATGTGGGCTTGTTTGCTTATCAATAACCAAATTCTTGATTCAGTTTTTACAGAAAGTATATTTATCGTCTAAAGCACCGCAATCAGTAAACAAACCATTGCTCATAAATGACCTCGTGGCGCAACGGTAGCGCGTCTGACTCCAGATCAGAAGGTTGCGTGTTCAAATCACGTCGGGGTCAATTACCATTTTGAAGATGAAATTTACCAAATGAAACACCATAAAAGAAACAAATTGCAAAGTCTGTCATCCACCTTCTGTAATGTGATATTTGCTCACAGGGATAACTATATCACCTGCACAGTTTCATAATAAATGCCCATTCTGCTCATTTCTCATAATACTTATACAAAAAATACCCAGTTAATTGGACATCAGCATATCTTGACATTGAAGCATACTCTGTACTCTTGGTTTCTTTATGATTAAGTTTTGTTTCATATTGCATCATTTCAATTCCGGTAACTTACATCTTCAAAATTTTACATAAGTGCTAACACCAACAATTACTTTATTTTGTAAGACATTTAGAAGTAATTTGATTTTTTTGATCAATTTTTCCTTTCAGCTTACTTATTTTGCTAAGAATAATGACTACATTTAAGGAAAGACAAACAGTCATATTCTTTGGTTATGGAAGCAAAGATGTGGGCTTGTTTGCTTATCAATAACCAAATTCTTGATTCAGTTTTTACAGAAAGTATACTTATCGTCTAAAGCACCGCAATCAGTAAACAAACCATTGCTCATAAATGACCTCGTGGCACAACGGTAGCGCGTATGACTCCAGATCAGAAGTTTGCGTGTTCAAATCACGTCGGGGTCAATTACCATTTTGAAGATGAAATTTACCAAATGAAACACCATAAAAGAAACAAATTGCCAAGTCTGTCATCCACCTTCTGTAATGTGATATTTGCTCACAGGGATAACTATATCACCTGCACAGTTTCATAATAAATGCCCATTCTGCTCATTTCTCATATTACTTATACAAAAAATACCCAGTTAATTGGACATCACCATATCTTGACATTGAAGCATACTCTGTACTCTTGGTTTCTTTATGATTAAGTTTTGTTTCATATTGCATCATTTCAATTCCGGTCACTTACAACTTCAAAATTTTACATAAGTGCTTACACCAACAATTACTTTATTTTGTAAGACATTTAGAAGTAATTTGATTTTTTTGATCAATTTTTCCTTTCAGCTTACTTATTTTGCTAAGAATAATGACTACATTTAAGGAAAGACAAACAGTCATATTCTTTGGTTATGGAAGCAAAGATGTGGGCTTGTTTGCTTATCAATAACCAAATTCTTGATTCAGTTTTTACAGAAAGTATATTTATCGTCTAAAGCACCGCAATCAGTAAACAAACCATTGCTCATAAATGACCTCGTGGCGCAACAGTAGCGCGTCTGACTCCAGATCAGAAGGTTGCGTGTTCAAATCACGTCGGGGTCAATTACCATTTTATAGATGAAATTTACCAAATGAAACACCATAAAAGAAACAAATTGCCAAGTCTGTCATCCACCTTCTGTAATGTGATATTTGCTCACAGGGATAACTATATCACCTGCACAGTTTCATAATAAATGCCCATTCTGCTCATTTCTCATAATACTTATACAAAAAATACCCAGTTAATTTGACATCACCATATCTTGACATTGAAGCATACTCTGTACTCTTGGTTTCTTTATGATTAAGTTTTGTTTCATATTGCATCATTTCAATTCCGGTCACAGACAACTTCAAAATTTTACATAAGTGCTAACACCAACAATTACTTTATTTTGTAAGACATTTAGAAGTAATTTGATTTTTTTGATCAATTTTTCCTTTCAGCTTACTTATTTTGCTAAGAATAATGACTACATTTAAGGAAAGACAAACAGTCATATTCTTTGGTTATGGAAGCAAAGATGTGGGCTTGTTTGCTTATCAATAACCAAATTCTTGATTCAGTTTTTACAGAAAGTATATTTATCGTCTAAAGCACCGCAATCAGTAAACAAACCATTGCTCATAAATGACCTCGTGGCGCAACGGTAGCGCGTCTGACTCCAGATCAGAAGGTTGCGTGTTCAAATCACGTCGGGGTCAATTACCATTTTGAAGATGAAATTTACCAAATGAAACAATATAAAAGAAACAAATTGCAAAGTCTGTCATCCACCTTCTGTAATGTGATATTTGCTCACAGGGATAACTATATCACCTGCACAGTTTCATAATAAATGCCCATTCTGCTCATTTCTCATAATACTTATACAAAAAATACCCAGTTAATTGGACATCACCATATCTTGACATTGAAGCATACTCTGTACTCTTGGTTTCTTTATGATTAAGTTTTGTTTCATATTGCATCATTTCAATTCCGGTAACTTACATCTTCAAAATTTTACATAAGTGCTAACACCAACAATTACTTTATTTTGTAAGACATTTAGAAGTAATTTGATTTTTTTGATCAATTTTTCCTTTCAGCTTACTTATTTTGCTAAGAATAATGACTACATTTAAGGAAAGACAAACAGTCATATTCTTTGGTTATGGAAGCAAAGATGTGGGCTTGTTTGCTTATCAATAACCAAATTCTTGATTCAGTTTTTACAGAAAGTATACTTATCGTCTAAAGCACCGCAATCAGTAAACAAACCATTGCTCATAAATGACATCGTGGCACAACGGTAGCGCGTCTGACTCCAGATCAGAAGGTTGCGTGTTCAAATCACGTCGGGGTCAATTGCCATTTTGAAGATGAAATTTACCAAATGAAACACCATAAAAGAAACAAATTGCCAAGTCTGTCATCCACCTTCTGTAATGTGATATTTGCTCACAGGGATAACTATATCACCTGCACAGTTTCATAATAAATGCCCATTCTGCTCATTTCTCATATTACTTATACAAAAAATACCCAGTTAATTGGACATCACCATATCTTGACATTGAAGCATACTCTGTACTCTTGGTTTCTTTATGATTAAGTTTTGTTTCATATTGCATCATTTCAATTCCGGTCACTTACAACTTCAAAATTTTACATAAGTGCTTACACCAACAATTACTTTATTTTGTAAGACATTTAGAAGTAATTTGATTTTTTTGATCAATTTTTCCTTTCAGCTTACTTATTTTGCTAAGAATAATGACTACATTTAAGGAAAGACAAACAGTCATATTCTTTGGTTATGGAAGCAAAGATGTGGGCTTGTTTGCTTATCAATAACCAAATTCTTGATTCAGTTTTTACAGAAAGTATATTTATCGTCTAAAGCACCGCAATCAGTAAACAAACCATTGCTCATAAATGACCTCGTGGCGCAACAGTAGCGCGTCTGACTCCAGATCAGAAGGTTGCGTGTTCAAATCACGTCGGGGTCAATTACCATTTTATAGATGAAATTTACCAAATGAAACACCATAAAAGAAACAAATTGCCAAGTCTGTCATCCACCTTCTGTAATGTGATATTTGCTCACAGGGATAACTATATCACCTGCACAGTTTCATAATAAATGCCCATTCTGCTCATTTCTCATATTACTTATACAAAAAATACCCAGTTAATTGGACATCACCATATCTTGACATTGAAGCATACTCTGTACTCTTGGTTTCTTTATGATTAAGTTTTGTTTCATATTGCATCATTTCAATTCCGGTCACTTACAACTTCAAAATTTTACATAAGTGCTTACACCAACAATTACTTTATTTTGTAAGACATTTAGAAGTAATTTGATTTTTTTGATCAATTTTTCCTTTCAGCTTACTTATTTTGCTAAGAATAATGACTACATTTAAGGAAAGACAAACAGTCATATTCTTTGGTTATGGAAGCAAAGATGTGGGCTTGTTTGCTTATCAATAACCAAATTCTTGATTCAGTTTTTACAGAAAGTATATTTATCGTCTAAAGCACCGCAATCAGTAAACAAACCATTGCTCATAAATGACCTCGTGGCGCAACAGTAGCGCGTCTGACTCCAGATCAGAAGGTTGCGTGTTCAAATCACGTCGGGGTCAATTACCATTTTATAGATGAAATTTACCAAATGAAACACCATAAAAGAAACAAATTGCCAAGTCTGTCATCCACCTTCTGTAATGTGATATTTGCTCACAGGGATAACTATATCACCTGCACAGTTTCATAATAAATGCCCATTCTGCTCATTTCTCATAATACTTATACAAAAAATACCCAGTTAATTTGACATCACCATATCTTGACATTGAAGCATACTCTGTACTCTTGGTTTCTTTATGACTAAGTTTTGTTTCATATTACATCATTTCAATTCCGGTCACAGACAACTTCAAAATTTTACGTAAGTGCTAACACCAACAATTACTTTATTTTGTAAGACATTTAGAAGTAATTTTATTTTTTTGATCAATTTTTCCTTTCAGCTTACTTATTTTGCTAAGAATAATGACTACATTTAAGGAAAGACAAACAGTCATATTCTTTGGTTATGGAAGCAAAGATGTGGGCTTGTTTGCTTATCAATACCAAATTCTTGATTCAGTTTTTACAGAAAGTATATTTATCGTCTAAAGCACCGCAATCAGTAAACAAACCATTGCTCATAAATGACCTCGTGGCGCAACGGTAGCGCGTCTGACTCCAGATCAGAAGGTTGCGTGTTCAAATCACGTCGGGGTCAATTACCATTTTGAAGATGAAATTTACCAAATGAAACACCATAAAAGAAACAAATTGCCAAGTCTGTCATCCACCTTCTGTAATGTGATATTTGCTCACAGGGATAACTATATCACCTGCACAGTTTCATAATAAATGCCCATTCTGCTCATTTCTCATAATACTTATACAAAAAATACCCAGTTAATTTGACATCACCATATCTTGACATTGAAGCATACTCTGTACTCTTGGTTTCTTTATGATTAAGTTTTGTTTCATATTGCATCATTTCAATTCCGGTAACTTACATCTTCAAAATTTTACATAAGTGCTAACACCAACAATTACTTTATTTTGTAAGACATTTAGAAGTAATTTGATTTTTTTGATCAATTTTTCCTTTCAGCTTACTTATTTTGCTAAGAATAATGACTACATTTAAGGAAAGACAAACAGTCATATTCTTTGGTTATGGAAGCAAAGATGTGGGCTTGTTTGCTTATCAATAACCAAATTCTTGATTCAGTTTTTACAGAAAGTATACTTATCGTCTAAAGCACCGCAATCAGTAAACAAACCATTGCTCATAAATGACCTCATGGCACAACGGAAGCGCGTCTGACTCCAGATCAGAAGGTTGCGTGTTCAAATCACGTCGGGGTCAATTACCATTTTGAAGATGAAATTTACCAAATAAAACACCATAAAAGAAACAAATTGCCAAGTCTGTCATCCACCTTCTGTAATGTGATATTTGCTCACAGGGATAACTATATCACCTGCACAGTTTCATAATAAATGCTCATTTCTCATATTACTTATACAAAAAATACCCAGTTAATTGGACATCACCATATCTTGACATTGAAGCATACTCTGTACTCTTGGTTTCTTTATGATTAAGTTTTGTTTCATATTGCATCATTTCAATTCCGGTCACTTACAACTTCAAAATTTTACATCAGTGCTTACACCAACAATTACTTTATTTTGTAAGACATTTAGAAGTAATTAGATTTTTTTGATCAATTTTTCCTTTCAGCTTACTTATTTTGCTAAGAATAATGACTACATTTAAGGAAAGACAAACAGTCATATTCTTTGGTTATGGAAGCAAAGATGTGGGCTTGTTTGCTTATCAATAACCAAATTCTTGATTCAGTTTTTACAGAAAGTATATTTATCGTCTAAAGCACCGCAATCAGTAAACAAACCATTGCTCATAAATGACCTCGTGGCGCAACGGTAGCGCGTCTGACTCCAGATCAGAAGGTTGCGTATTCAAATCACGTCGGGGTCAATTACCATTTTGAACATGAAATTTACCAAATGAAACACCATAAAAGAAACAAATTGCCAAGTCTGTCATCCACCTTCTGTAATGTGATATTTGCTCACAGGGATAATTATATAACCTGCACAGTTTCATAATAAATGCCCATTCTGCTCATTTCTCATAATACTTATACAAAAAATACCCAGTTAATTGGACATCACCATATCTTGACATTGAAGCATACTCTGTACTCTTGGTTTCTTTATGATTAAGTTTTGTTTCATATTGCATCATTTCAATTCCGGTAACTTACATCTTCAAAATTTTACATAAGTGCTAACACCAACAATTACTTTATTTTGTAAGACATTTAGAAGTAATTTGATTTTTTTGATCAATTTTTCCTTTCAGCTTACTTATTTTGCTAAGAATAATGACTACATTTAAGGAAAGACAAACAGTCATATTCTTTGGTTATGGAAGCAAAGATGTGGGCTTGATTGCTTATCAATAACCAAATTCTTGATTCAGTTTTTACAGAAAGTATACTTATCGTCTAAAGCACCGCAATCAGTAAACAAACCATTGCTCATAAATGACCTCGTGGCACAACGGTAGCGCGTCTGACTCCAGATCAGAAGGTTGCGTGTTCAAATCACGACGGGGTCAATTACCATTTTGAAGATGAAATTTACCAAATGAAACACCATAAAAGAAACAAATTGCCAAGTCTGTCATCCACCTTCTGTAATGTGATATTTGCTCACAGGGATAACTATATCACCTGCACAGTTTCATAATAAATGCCCATTCTGCTCATTTCTCATATTACTTATACAAAAAATACCCAGTTAATTGGACATCACCATATCTTGACATTGAAGCATACTCTGTACTCTTGGTTTCTTTATGATTAAGTTTTGTTTCATATTGCATCATTTCAATTCCGGTCACTTACAACTTCAAAATTTTACATAAGTGCTTACACCAACAATTACTTTATTTTGTAAGACATTTAGAAGTAATTTGATTTTTTTGATAAATTTTTCCTTTCAGCTTACTTATTTTGCTAAGAATAATGACTACATTTAAGGAAAGACAAACAGTCATATTCTTTGGTTATGGAAGCAAAGATGTGGGCTTGTTTGCTTATAAATAACCAAATTCTTAATTCAGTTTTTACAGAAAGTATATTTATCGTCTAAAGCACCGCAATCAGTAAACAAACCATTGCTCATAAATGACCTCGTGGCGCAACAGTAGCGCGTCTGACTCCAGATCAGAAGGTTGCGTGTTCAAATCACGTCGGGGTCAATTACCATTTTATAGATGAAATTTACCAAATGAAACACCATAAAAGAAACAAATTGCCAAGTCTGTCATCCACCTTCTGTAATGTGATATTTGCTCACAGGGATAATTATATCACCTGCACAGTTTCATAATAAATGCCCATTCTGCTCATTTCTCATAATACTTATACAAAAAATACCCAGTTAATTTGACATCACCATATCTTGACATTGAAGCATACTCTGTACTCTTGGTTTCTTTATGATTAAGTTTTGTTTCATATTGCATCATTTCAATTCCGGTCACAGACAACTTCAAAATTTTACATAAGTGCTAACACCAACAATTACTTTATTTTGTAAGACATTTAGAAGTAATTTGATTTTTTTGATCAATTTTTCCTTTCAGCTTACTTATTTTGCTAAGAATAATGACTACATTTAAGGAAAGACAAACAGTCATATTCTTTGGTTATGGAAGCAAAGATGTGGGCTTGTTTGCTTATCAATAACCAAATTCTTGATTCAGTTTTTACAGAAAGTATATTTATCGTCTAAAGCACCGCAATCAGTAAACAAACCATTGCTCATAAATGACCTCGTGGCGCAACGGTAGCGCGTCTGACTCCAGATCAGAAGGTTGCGTGTTCAAATCACGTCGGGGTCAATCACCATTTTGAAGATGAAATTTACCAAATGAAACACCATAAAAGAAACAAATTGCAAAGTCTGTCATCCACCTTCTGTAATGTGATATTTGCTCACAGGGATAACTATATCACCTGCACAGTTTCATAATAAATGCCCATTCTGCTCATTTCTCATAATACTTATACAAAAAATACCCAGTTAATTGGACATCACCATATCTTGACATTGAAGCATACTCTGTACTCTTGGTTTCTTTATGATTAAGTTTTGTTTCATATTGCATCATTTCAATTCCGGTAACTTACATCTTCAAAATTTTACATAAGTGCTAACACCAACAATTACTTTATTTTGTAAGACATTTAGAAGTAATTTGATTTTTTTGATCAATTTTTCCTTTCAGCTTACTTATTTTGCTAAGAATAATGACTACATTTAAGGAAAGACAAACAGTCATATTCTTTGGTTATGGAAGCAAAGATGTGGGCTTGTTTGCTTATCAATAACCAAATTCTTGATTCAGTTTTTACAGAAAGTATACTTATCGTCTAAAGCACCGCAATCAGTAAACAAACCATTGCTCATAAATGACCTCGTGGCACAACGGTAGCGCGTCTGACTCCAGATCAGAAGGTTGCGTGTTCAAATCACGTCGGGGTCAATTGCCATTTTGAAGATGAAATTTACCAAATGAAACACCATAAAAGAAACAAATTGCCAAGTCTGTCATCCACCTTCTGTAATGTGATATTTGCTCACAGAGATAACTATATCACCTGCACAGTTTCATAATAAATGCCCATTCTGCTCATTTCTCATATTACTTATACAAAAAATACCCAGTTAATTGGACATCACCATATCTTGACATTGAAGCATACTCTGTACTCTTGGTTTCTTTATGATTAAGTTTTGTTTCATATTGCATCATTTCAATTCCGGTCACTTACAACTTCAAAATTTTACATAAGTGCTTACACCAACAATTACTTTATTTTGTAAGACATTTAGAAGTAATTTGATTTTTTTGATCAATTTTTCCTTTCAGCTTACTTATTTTGCTAAGAATAATGACTACATTTAAGGAAAGACAAACAGTCATATTCTTTGGTTATGGAAGCAAAGATGTGGGCTTGTTTGCTTATCAATAACCAAATTCTTGATTCAGTTTTTACAGAAAGTATATTTATCGTCTAAAGCACCGCAATCAGTAAACAAACCATTGCTCATTAATGACCTCGTGGCGCAACAGTAGCGCGTCTGACTCCAGATCAGAAGGTTGCGTGTTCAAATCACGTCGGGGTCAATTACCATTTTATAGATGAAATTTACCAAATGAAACACCATAAAAGAAACAAATTGCCAAGTCTGTCATCCACCTTCTGTAATGTGATATTTGCTCACAGGGATAACTATATCACCTGCACAGTTTCATAATAAATGCTCATTTCTCATAATACTTATACAAAAAATACCCAGTTAATTGGACATCACCATATCTTGACATTGAAGCATACTCTGTACTCTTGGTTTCTTTATGATTAAGTTTTGTTTCATATTGCATCATTTCAATTCCGGTAACTTACATCTTCAAAATTTTACATAAGTGCTAACACCAACAATTACTTTATTTTGTAAGACATTTAGAAGTAATTTTATTTTTTTGATCAATTTTTCCTTTCAGCTTACTTATTTTGCTAAGAATAATGACTACATTTAAGGAAAGACAAACAGTCATATTCTTTGGTTATGGAAGCAAAGATGTGGGCTTGTTTGCTTATCAATAACCAAATTCTTGATTCAGGTTTTACAGAAAGTATATTTATCGTCTAAAGCACCGCAATCAGTAAACAAACCATTGCTCATAAATGACCTCGAGGCGCAACGGTAGCGCGTCTGACTGCAGATCAGAAGGTTGCGTGTTCAAATCACGTCGGGGTCAATTACCATTTTGAAGATGAAATTTACCAAATGAAACACCATAAAAGAAACAAATTGCCAAGTCTGTCATCCACCTTCTGTAATGTGATATTTGCTCACAGGGATAACTATATCACCTGCACAGTTTCATAATAAATGCCCATTCTGCTCATTTCTCATAATACTTATACAAAAAATACCCAGTTAATTTGACATCACCATATCTTGACATTGAAGCATACTCTGTACTCTTGGTTTCTTTATGATTAAGTTTTGTTTCATATTGCATCATTTCAATTCCGGTAACTTACATCTTCAAAATTTTACATAAGTGCTAACACCAACAATTACTTTATTTTGTAAGACATTTAGAAGTAATTTGATTTTTTTGATCAATTTTTCCTTTCAGCTTACTTATTTTGCTAAGAATAATGACTACATTTAAGGAAAGACAAACAGTCATATTCTTTGGTTATGGAAGCAAAGATGTGGGCTTGTTTGCTTATCAATAACCAAATTCTTGATTCAGTTTTTACAGAAAGTATACTTATCGTCTAAAGCACCGCAATCAGTAAACAAACCATTGCTCATAAATGACCTCATGGCACAACGGTAGCGCGTCTGACTCCAGATCAGAAGGTTGCGTGTTCAAATCACGTCGGGGTCAATTACCATTTTGAAGATGAAATTTACCAAATGAAACACCATGAAAGAAACAAATTGCCAAGTCTGTCATCCACCTTCTGTAATGTGATATTTGCTCACAGGGATAACTATATCACCTGCACAGTTTCATAATAAATGCCCATTCTGCTCATTTCTCATATTACTTATACAAAAAATACCCAGTTAATTGGACATCACCATATCTTGACATTGAAGCATACTCTGTACTCTTGGTTTCTTTATGATTAAGTTTTGTTTCATATTGCATCATTTCAATTCCGGTCACTTACAACTTCAAAATTTTACATAAGTGCTTACACCAACAATTACTTCATTTTGTAAGACATTTAGAAGTAATTAGATTTTTTTGATCAATTTTTCCTTTCAGCTTACTTATTTTGCTAAGAATAATGACTACATTTAAGGAAAGACAAACAGTCATATTCTTTGGTTATGGAAGCAAAGATGTGGGCTTGTTTGCTTATCAATAACCAAATTCTTGATTCAGTTTTTACAGAAAGTATATTTATCGTCTAAAGCACCGCAATCAGTAAACAAACCATTGCTCATAAATGACCTCGTGGCGCAACGGTAGCGCGTCTGACTCCAGATCAGAAGGTTGCGTATTCAAATCACGTCGGGGTCAATTACCATTTTGAACATGAAATTTACCAAATGAAACACCATAAAAGAAACAAATTGCCAAGTCTGTCATCCACCTTCTGTAATGTGATATTTGCTCACAGGGATAACTATATCACCTGCACAGTTTCATAATAAATGCCCATTCTGCTCATTTCTCATAATACTTATACAAAAAATACCCAGTTAATTGGACATCACCATATCTTGACATTGAAGCATACTCTGTACTCTTGGTTTCTTTATGATTAAGTTTTGTTTCATATTGCATCATTTCAATTCCGGTAACTTACATCTTCAAAATTTTACATAAGTGCTAACACCAACAATTACTTTATTTTGTAAGACATTTAGAAGTAATTTGATTTTTTTGATCAATTTTTCCTTTCAGCTTACTTATTTTGCTAAGAATAATGACTACATTTAAGGAAAGACAAACAGTCATATTCTTTGGTTATGGAAGCAAAGATGTCGGCTTGATTGCTTATCAATAACCAAATTCTTGATTCAGTTTTTACAGAAAGTATACTTATCGTCTAAAGCACCGCAATCAGTAAACAAACCATTGCTCATAAATGACCTCGTGGCACAACGGTAGCGCGTCTGACTCCAGATCAGAAGGTTGCGTGTTCAAATCACGACGGGGTCAATTACCACTTTGAAGATGAAATTTACCAAATGAAACACCATAAAAGAAACAAATTGCCAAGTCTGTCATCCACCTTCTGTAATGTGATATTTGCTCACAGGGATAACTATATCACCTGCACAGTTTCATAATAAATGCCCATTCTGCTCATTTCTCATATTACTTATACAAAAAATACCCAGTTAATTGGACATCACCATATCTTGACATTGAAGCATACTCTGTACTCTTGGTTTCTTTATGATTAAGTTTTGTTTCATATTGCATCATTTCAATTCCGGTCACTTACAACTTCAAAATTTTACATAAGTGCTTACACCAACAATTACTTTATTTTGTAAGACATTTAGAAGTAATTTGATTTTTTTGATAAATTTTTCCTTTCAGCTTACTTATTTTGCTAAGAATAATGACTACATTTAAGGAAAGACAAACAGTCATATTCTTTGGTTATGGAAGCAAAGATGTGGGCTTGTTTGCTTATCAATAACCAAATTCTTGATTCAGTTTTTACAGAAAGTATATTTATCGTCTAAAGCACCACAATCAGTAAACAAACCATTGCTCATAAATGACCTCGTGGCGCAACAGTAGCGCGTCTGACTCCAGATCAGAAGGTTGCGTGTTCAAATCACGTCGGGGTCAATTACCATTTTATAGATGAAATTTACCAAATGAAACACCATAAAAGAAACAAATTGCTAAGTCTGTCATCCACCTTCTGTAATGTGATATTTGCTCACAGGGATAATTATATCACCTGCACAGTTTCATAATAAATGCCCATTCTGCTCATTTCTCATAATACTTATACAAAAAATACCCAGTTAATTTGACATCACCATATCTTGACATTGAAGCATACTCTGTACTCTTGGTTTCTTTATGATTAAGTTTTGTTTCATATTGCATCATTTCAATTCCGGTCACAGACAACTTCAAAATTTTACATAAGTGCTAACACCAACAATTACTTTATTTTGTAAGACATTTAGAAGTAATTTGATTTTTTTGATCAATTTTTCCTTTCAGCTTACTTATTTTGCTAAGAATAATGACTACATTTAAGGAAAGACAAACAGTCATATTCTTTGGTTATGGAAGCAAAGATGTGGGCTTGTTTGCTTATCAATAACCAAATTCTTGATTCAGTTTTTACAGAAAGTATATTTATCGTCTAAAGCACCGCAATCAGTAAACAAACCATTGCTCATAAATGACCTCGTGGCGCAACGGTAGCGCGTCTGACTCCAGATCAGAAGGTTGCGTGTTCAAATCACGTCGGGGTCAATCACCATTTTGAAGATGAAATTTACCAAATGAAACACCATAAAAGAAACAAATTGCAAAGTCTGTCATCCACCTTCTGTAATGTGATATTTGCTGACAGGGATAACTATATCACCTGCACAGTTTCATAATAAATGCCCATTCTGCTCATTTCTCATAATACTTATACAAAAAATACCCAGTTAATTGGACATCACCATATCTTGACATTGAAGCATACTCTGTACTCTTGGTTTCTTTATGATTAAGTTTTGTTTCATATTGCATCATTTCAATTCCGGTAACTTACATCTTCAAAATTTTACATAAGTGCTAACACCAACAATTACTTTATTTTGTAAGACATTTAGAAGTAATTTGATTTTTTTGATCAATTTTTCCTTTCAGCTTACTTATTTTGCTAAGAAAAATGACTACATTTAAGGAAAGACAAACAGTCATATTCTTTGGTTATGGAAGCAAAGATGTGGGCTTGTTTGCTTATCAATAACCAAATTCTTGATTCAGTTTTTACAGAAAGTATACTTATCGTCTAAAGCACCGCAATCAGTAAACAAACCATTGCTCGTAAATGACCTCGTGGCACAACGGTAGCGCGTCTGACTCCAGATCAGAAGGTTGCGTGTTCAAATCACGTCGGGGTCAATTGCCATTTTGAAGATGAAATTTACCAAATGAAACACCATAAAAGAAACAAATTGCCAAGTCTGTCATCCACCTTCTGTAATGTGATATTTGCTCACAGAGATAACTATATCACCTGCACAGTTTCATAATAAATGCCCATTCTGCTCATTTCTCATATTACTTATACAAAAAATACCCAGTTAATTGGACATCACCATATCTTGACATTGAAGCATACTCTGTACTCTTGGTTTCTTTATGATTAAGTTTTGTTTCATATTGCATCATTTCAATTCCGGTCACTTACAACTTCAAAATTTTACATAAGTGCTTACACCAACAATTACTTTATTTTGTAAGACATTTAGAAGTAATTTGATTTTTTTGATCAATTTTTCCTTTCAGCTTACTTATTTTGCTAAGAATAATGACTACATTTAAGGAAAGACAAACAGTCATATTCTTTGGTTATGGAAGCAAAGATGTGGGCTTGTTTGCTTATCAATAACCAAATTCTTGATTCAGTTTTTACAGAAAGTATATTTATCGTCTAAAGCACCGCAATCAGTAAACAAACCATTGCTCATAAATGACCTCGTGGCGCAACAGTAGCGCGTCTGACTCCAGATCAGAAGGTTGCGTGTTCAAATCACGTCGGGGTCAATTACCATTTTATAGATGAAATTTACCAAATGAAACACCATAAAAGAAACAAATTGCCAAGTCTGTCATCCACCTTCTGTAATGTGATATTTGCTCACAGGGATAACTATATCACCTGCACAGTTTCATAATAAATGCTCATTTCTCATAATACTTATACAAAAAATACCCAGTTAATTGGACATCACCATATCTTGACATTGAAGCATACTCTGTACTCTTGGTTTCTTTATGATTAAGTTTTGTTTCATATTGCATCATTTCAATTCCGGTAACTTACATCTTCAAAATTTTACATAAGTGCTAACACCAACAATTACTTTATTTTGTAAGACATTTAGAAGTAATTTTATTTTTTTGATCAATTTTTCCTTTCAGCTTACTTATTTTGCTAAGAATAATGACTACATTTAAGGAAAGACAAACAGTCATATTCTTTGGTTATGGAAGCAAAGATGTGGGCTTGTTTGCTTATCAATAACCAAATTCTTGATTCAGGTTTTACAGAAAGTATATTTATCGTCTAAAGCACCGCAATCAGTAAACAAACCATTGCTCATAAATGACCTCGAGGCGCAACGGTAGCGCGTCTGACTGCAGATCAGAAGGTTGCGTGTTCAAATCACGTCGGGGTCAATTACCATTTTGAAGATGAAATTTACCAAATGAAACACCATAAAAGAAACAAATTGCCAAGTCTGTCATCCACCTTCTGTAATGTGATATTTGCTCACAGGGATAACTATATCACCTGCACAGTTTCATAATAAATGCCCATTCTGCTCATTTCTCATAATACTTATACAAAAAATACCCAGTTAATTTGACATCACCATATCTTGACATTGAAGCATACTCTGTACTCTTGGTTTCTTTATGATTAAGTTTTGTTTCATATTGCATCATTTCAATTCCGGTAACTTACATCTTCAAAATTTTACATAAGTGCTAACACCAACAATTACTTTATTTTGTAAGACATTTAGAAGTAATTTGATTTTTTTGATCAATTTTTCCTTTCAGCTTACTTATTTTGCTAAGAATAATGACTACATTTAAGGAAAGACAAACAGTCATATTCTTTGGTTATGGAAGCAAAGATGTGGGCTTGTTTGCTTATCAATAACCAAATTCTTGATTCAGTTTTTACAGAAAGTATATTTATCGTCTATAGCACCACAATCAGTAAACAAACCATTGCTCATAAATGACCTCGTGGCGCAACGGTAGCGTGTCTGACTCCATATCAGAAGGTTGCGTGTTCAAATCATGTCGGGGTTAATTACCATTTTGAAGATTAAATTTACCAAATGAAACACCATAAAAGAAACAAATTGCCAAGTCTGTCATCCACCTTCTGTAATGTGATATTTGCTCACAGGGATAACTATATCACCTGCACAGTTTCATAATAAATGTCCATTCTGCTCATTTCTCATAATACTTATGCAAAAATAACCCAGTTTATTGGAAATTACCATATCTTGACATTGAAGCATACTCTGTACTCTTGGTTTCTTTATGACTAAGTTTTGTTTCATATTGCATCATTTCAATTCCGGTCACAGACATCTTCAAAATTTTACGTAAGTGCTAACACCAACAATTACTTTATTTTGTAAGACATTTAGAAGTAATTTTATTTTTTTGATCAATTTTTCCTTTCAGCTTACTTATTTTGCTAAGAATAATGACTACATTTAATGAAAGACAAACAGTCATATTCTTTGGTTATGGAAGCAAAGATGTGGGCTTGTTTGCTTATCAATACCAAATTCTTGATTCAGTTTTTACAGAAAGTATATTTATCGTCTAAAGCACCGCAATCAGTAAACAAACCATTGCTCATAAATGACCTCGTGGCGCAACGGTAGCGCGTCTGACTCCAGATCAGAAGGTTGCGTGTTCAAATCACGTCGGGGTCAATTACCATTTTGAAGATGAAATTTACCAAATGAAACACCATAAAAGAAACAAATTGCCAAGTCTGTCATCCACCTTCTGTAATGTGATATTTGCTCACAGTTATAACTATATCACCTGCACAGTTTCATAATAAATGCCCATTCTGCTCATTTCTCATATTACTTATACAAAAAATACCCAGTTAATTGGACATCACCATATCTTGACATTGAAGCATACTCTGTACTCTTAGTTTCTTTATGATTAAGTTTTGTTTCATATTGCATCATTTCAATTCCGGTCACTTACAACTTCAAAATTTTACATAAGTGCTTACACCAACAATTACTTTATTTTGTAAGACATTTAGAAGTAATTTGATTTTTTTGATCAATTTTTCCTTTCAGCTTACTTATTTTGCTAAGAATAATGACTACATTTAAGGAAAGACAAACAGTCATATTCTTTGGTTATGGAAGCAAAGATGTGGGCTTGTTTGCTTATCAATAACCAAATTCTTGATTCAGTTTTTACAGAAAGTATATTTATCGTCTAAAGCACCGCAATCAGTAAACAAACCATTGCTCATAAATGATCTCGTGGCGCAACGGTAGCGCGTCTGACTCCAGATCAGAAGGTTGCGTGTTCAAATCACGTCGGGGTCAATTACCATTTTAAAGATGAAATTTACCAAATGAAATACCATAAAAGAAACAAATTGCCAAGTCTGTCATCCACCTTCTGTAATGTGATATTTGCTCACAGGGATAACTATATCACCTGCACAGTTTCATAATAATTGCCCATTCTGCTCATTTCTCATAATACTTATACAAAAAACACCCAGTTAATTTGACATCACCATATCTTGACATTGAAGCATACTCTGTTCTCTTGGTTTCTTTATGATTAAGTTTTGTTTCATATTGCATCATTTCAATTCCGGTAACTTACATCTTCAAAATTTTACATAAGTGCTAACACCAACAATGACTTTATTTTGTAAGACATTTTGAACTAATTTGATTTTTTTGATCAATTTTTCCTTTCAGCTTACTTATTTTGCTAAGAATAATGACTTTACATTTAAGGAAAGACAAACAGTCATATTCTTTGGTTATGGAAGCAAAGATGTGGGCTTGTTTGCTTACCAATAACCAAATTCTTGATTCAGTTTTTACAGAAAGTATATTTATCGTCTAAAGCACCGCAATCAGTAAACAAACCATTGCTCATAAATGACCTCGTGGCGCAACGGTAGCGCGTCTGACTCCAGATCAGAAGATTGCGTGTTCAAATCACGTCGGGGTCAATTACCATTTTGAAGATGAAATTTACCAAATGAAACACCATAAAAGAAACAAATTGCCAAGTCTGTCATCCACCTTCTGTAATGTGATATTTGCTCACAGGGATAACTATATCACCTGCACAGTTTCATAATAAATGCCCATTCTGCTCATTTCTCATAATACTTATACAAAAAATACCCAGTTAATTTGACATCACCATATCTTGACATTGAAGCATACTCTGTACTCTTGGTTTCTTTATGATTAAGTTTTGTTTCATATTGCATCATTTCAATTCCGGTAACTTACATCTTCAAAATTTTACATAAGTGCTAACACCAACAATTACTTTATTTTGTAAGACATTTAGAAGTAATTTTATTTTTTTGATCAATTTTTCCTTTCAGCTTACTTATTTTGCTAAGAATAATGACTACATTTAAGGAAAGACAAACAGTCATATTCTTTGGTTATGGAAGCAAAGATGTGGGCTTGTTTGCTTATCAATAACCAAATTCTTGATTCAGTTTTTACAGAAAGTATATTTATCGTCTAAAGCACCGCAATCAGTAAACAAACCATTGCTCATAAATGACCTCGTGGCGCAATGGTAGCGCGTCTGACTCCAGATCAGAAGGTTGCGTGTTCAAATCACGTCGGGGTCAATTACCATTTTGAAGATGAAATTTACCAAATGAAACACCATAAAAGAAACAAATTGCCAAGTCTGTCATCCACCTTCTGTAATGTGATATTTGCTCACAGGGATAACTATATCACCTGCACCGTTTCATAATAAATGCCCATTCTGCTCATTTCTCATAATACTTATACAAAAAATACCCAGTAAATTTGACATCACCATATCTTGACATTGAAGCATACTCTGTACTCTTGGTTTCTTTATGATTAAGTTTTGTTTCATATTGCATCATTTCAATTCCGGTCACTTACAACTTCAAAATTTTACATAAGTGCTAACACCAACAATTACTTTATTTTGTAAGACATTTAGAAGTAATTTTATTTTTTTGATCAATTTTTCCTTTCAGCTTACTTATTTTGCTAAGAATAATGACTACATTTAAGGAAAGACAAACAGTCATATTCTTTGGTTATGGAAGCAAAGATGTGGGCTTCTTTGCTTATCAATAACCAAATACTTGATTCAGTTTTTACAGAAAGTATATTTATCGTCTAAAGCACCACAATCAGTAAACAAACCATTGCTCATAAATGACCTCGTGGCGCAACGGTAGCGTGTCTGACTCCATATCAGAAGGTTGCGTGTTCAAATCATGTCGGGGTTAATTACCATTTTGAAGATGAAATTTACCAAATGAAACACCATAAAAGAAACAAATTGCCAAGTCTGTCATCCACCTTCTGTAATGTGATATTTGCTCACAGGGATAACTATATCACCTGCACAGTTTCATAATAAATGTCCATTCTGCTCATTTCTCATAATACTTATGCAAAAATAACCCAGTTTATTGGAAATTACCATATCTTGACATTGAAGCATACTCTGTACTCTTGGTTTCTTTATGACTAAGTTTTGTTTCATATTGCATCATTTCAATTCCGGTCACAGACAACTTCAAAATTTTACGTAAGTGCTAACACCAACAATTACTTTATTTTGTAAGACATTTAGAAGTAATTTTAATTTTTTGATCAATTTTTCCTTTCAGCTTACTTATTTTGCTAAGAATAATGACTACATTTAAGGAAAGACAAACAGTCATATTCTTTGGTTATGGAAGCAAAGATGTGGGCTTGTTTGCTTATCAATAACCAAATTCTTGATTCAGTTTTTACAGAAAGTATATTTATCGTCTAAAGCACCGCAATCAGTAAACAAACCATTGCTCATAAATGATCTCGTGGCGCAACGGTAGCGCGTCTGACTCCAGATCAGAAGGTTGCGTGTTCAAATCACGTCGGGGTCAATTACCATTTTAAAGATTAAATTTACCAAATGAAACACCATAAAAGAAACAAATTGCCAAGTCTGTCATCCACCTTCTGTAATGTGATATTTGCTCACAGGGATAACTATATCACCTGCACAGTTTCATAATAATTGCCCATTCTGCTCATTTCTCATAATACTTATACAAAAAATACCCAGTTAATTTGACATCACCATATCTTGACATTGAAGCATACTCTGTTCTCTTGGTTTCTTTATGATTAAGTTTTGTTTCATATTGCATCATTTCAATTCCGGTAACTTACATCTTCAAAATTTTACATAAGTGCTAACACCAACAATTACTTTATTTTGTAAGACATTTAGAAGTAATTTGATTTTTTTGATCAATTTTTCCTTTCAGCTTACTTATTTTGCTAAGAATAATGACTTTACATTTAAGGAAAGACAAACAGTCATATTCTTTGGTTATGGAAGCAAAGATGTGGGCTTCTTTGCTTACCAATAACCAAATTCTTGATTCAGTTTTTACAGAAAGTATATTTATCGTCTAAAGCACCACAATCAGTAAACAAACCATTGCTCATAAATGACCTCGTGGCGCAACGGTAGCGTGTCTGACTCCATATCAGAAGGTTGCGTGTTCAAATCATGTCGGGGTTAATTACCATTTTGAAGATGAAATTTACCAAATGAAACACCATAAAAGAAACAAATTGCCAAGTCTGTCATCCACCTTCTGTAATGTGATATTTGCTCACAGGGATAACTATATCACCTGCACAGTTTCATAATAAATGCTGATTTCTCATAATACTTATACAAAAAATACCCAGTTAATTGGACATCACCATATCTTGACATTGAAGCATACTCTGTACTCTTGGTTTCTTTATGATTAAGTTTTGTTTCATATTGCATCATTTCAATTCCGGTCACTTACAACTTCAAAATTTTACATAAGTGCTAACACCAACAATTACTTTATTTTGTAAGACATTTAGAAGTAATTTGATTTTTTTGATCAATTTTTCCTTTCAGCTTACTTATTTTGCTAAGAATAATGACTACATTTAAGGAAAGACAAACAGTCATATTCTTTGGTTATGGAAGCAAAGATGTGGGCTTGTTTGCTTATCAATAACCAAATTCTTGATTCAGTTTTACAGAAAGTATATTTATCATCTAAAGCACCGCAATCAGTAAACAAACCATTGCTCATAAATGACCTCGTGGCGCAACAGTAGCGCGTCTGACTCCAGCTCAGAAGGTTGCGTGTTCAAATCACGTCGGGGTCAATTACCATTTTGAAGATGAAATTTACCAAATGAAACACCATAAAAGAAACAAATTGCAAAGTCTGTCATCCACCTTCTGTAATGTGATATTTGCTCACAGGGATAACTATATCACCTGCACAGTTTCATAATAAATGCCCATTCTGCTCATTTCTCATAATACTTATACAAAAAATACCCAGTTAATTTGACATCACCATATCTTGACATTGAAGCATACTCTGTACTCTTGGTTTCTTTATGATTAAGTTTTGTTTCATATTGCATCATTTCAATTCCGGTCACAGACAACTTCAAAATTTTACGTAAGTGCTAACACCAACAATTACTTTATTTTGTAAGACATTTAGAAGTAATTTTATTTTTTTTGATCAATTTTTCCTTTCAGCTTACTTATTTTGCTAAGAATAATGACTACATTTAAGGAAAGACAAACAGTCATATTCTTTGGTTATGGAAGCAAAGATGTGGGCTTGTTTGCTTATCAATACCAAATTCTTGATTCAGTTTTTACAGAAAGTATATTTATCGTCTAAAGCACCGCAATCAGTAAACAAACCATTGCTCATAAATGACCTCGTGGCGCAACGGTAGCGCGTCTGACTCCAGATCAGAAGGTTGTGTGTTCAAATCACGTCGGGGTCAATTACCATTTTGAAGATGAAATTTACCAAATGAAACACCATAAAAGAAACAAATTGCCAAGTCTGTCATCCACCTTCTGTAATGTGATATTTGCTCACAGTTATAACTATATCACCTGCACAGTTTCATAATAAATGCCCATTCTGCTCATTTCTCATATTACTTATACAAAAAATACCCAGTTAATTGGACATCACCATATCTTGACATTGAAGCATACTCTGTACTCTTAGTTTCTTTATGATTAAGTTTTGTTTCATATTGCATCATTTCAATTCCGGTCACTTACAACTTCAAAATTTTACATAAGTGCTAACACCAACAATTACTTTATTTTGTAAGACATTTAGAAGTAATTTTATTTTTTTGATCAATTTTTCCTTTCAGCTTACTTATTTTGCTAAGAATAATGACTACATTTAAGGAAAGACAAACAGTCATATTCTTTGGTTATGGAAGCAAAGATGTGGGCTTGTTTGCTTATCAATACCAAATTCTTGATTCAGTTTTTACAGAAAGTATATTTATCGTCTAAAGCACCGCAATCAGTAAACAAACCATTGCTCATAAATGACCTCGTGGCGCAACGGTAGCGCGTCTGACTCCAGATCAGAAGGTTGCGTGTTCAAATCACGTCGGGGTCAATTACCATTTTGAAGATGAAATTTACCAAATGAAACACCATAAAAGAAACAAATTGCCAAGTCTGTCATCCACCTTCTGTAATGTGATATTTGCTCACAGTTATAACTATATCACCTGCACAGTTTCATAATAAATGCCCATTCTGCTAATTTCTCATATTACTTATACAAAAAATACCCAGTTAATTGGACATCACCATATCTTGACATTGAAGCATACTCTGTACTCTTAGTTTCTTTATGATTAAGTTTTGTTTCATATTGCATCATTTCAATTCCGGTCACTTACAACTTCAAAATTTTACATAAGTGCTAACACCAACAATTACTTTATTTTGTAAGACATTTAGAAGTAATTTGATTTTTTTGATCAATTTTTCCTTTCAGCTTACTTATTTTGCTAAGAATAATGACTACATTTAAGGAAAGACAAACAGTCATATTCTTTGGTTATGGAAGCAAAGATGTGGGCTTGTTTGCTTATCAATAACCAAATTCTTGATTCAGTTTTTACAGAAAGTATATTTATCGTCTAAAGCACCGCAATCAGTAAACAAACCATTGCTCATAAATGATCTCATGGCGCAACGGTAGCGCGTCTGACTCCAGATCAGAAGGTTGCGTGTTCAAATCACGTCGGGGTCAATTACCATTTTAAAGATGAAATTTACCAAATGAAACACCATAAAAGAAACAAATTGCAAAGTCTGTCATCCACCTTCTGTAATGTGATATTTGCTCACAGGGATAACTATATCACCTGCACAGTTTCATAATAAATGCTCATTTCTCATAATACTTATAAAAAAATACCCAGTTAATTGGACATCACCATATCTTGACATTGAAGCATACTCTGTACTCTTGGTTTCTTTATGATTAAGTTTTGTTTCATATTGCATCATTTCAATTCCGGTAACTTACATCTTCAAAATTTTACATAAGTGCTAACGCCAACAATTACTTTATTTTGTAAGACATTTAGAAGTAATTTGATTTTTTTGATCAATTTTTCCTTTCAGCTTACTTATTTTGCTAAGAATAATGACTACATTTAAGGAAAGACAAACAGTCATATTCTTTGGTTATGGAAGCAAAGATGTGGGCTTGTTTGCTTATCAATAACCAAACTCTTGATTCAGTTTTTACAGAAAGTATATTTATCGTCTAAAGCACCGCAATCAGTAAACAAACCATTGCTCATAAATGACCTCGTGGCGCAACGGTAGCGCGTCTGACTCCAGATCAGAAGGTTGCGTGTTCAAATCACGTCGGGGTTAATTACCATTTTGAACATGAAATTTACCAAATGAAACACCATAAAAGAAACAAATTGCCAAGTCTGTCATCCACCTTCTGTAATGTGATATTTGCTCACAGGGATAACTATATCACCTGCACAGTTTCATAATAAATGCCCATTCTGCTCATTTCTCATAATACTTATACAAAAAATACCCAGTTAATTGGACATCACCATATCTTGACATTGAAGCATACTCTGTACTCTTGGTTTCTTTATGATTAAGTTTTGTTTCATATTGCATCATTTCAATTCCGGTAACTTACATCTTCAAAATTTTACATAAGTGCTAACACCAACAATTACTTTATTTTGTAAGACATTTAGAAGTAATTTGATTTTTTTGATCAATTTTTCCTTTCAGCTTACTTATTTTGCTAAGAATAATGACTACATTTAAGGAAAGACAAACAGTCATATTCTTTGGTTATGGAAGCAAAGATGTGGGCTTGTTTGCTTATCAATAACCAAATTCTTGATTCAGTTTTTACAGAAAGTATACTTATCGTCTAAAGCACCGCAATCAGTAAACAAACCATTGCTCATAAATGACCTCATGGCACAACGGTAGCGCGTTTGACTCCAGATCAGAAGGTTGCGTGTTCAAATCACGTCGGGGTCAATTACCATTTTGAAGATGAAATTTACCAAATGAAACACCATAAAAGAAACAAATTGCCAAGTCTGTCATCCACCTTCTGTAATGTGATATTTGCTCACAGGGATAACTATATCACCTGCACAGTTTCATAATAAATGCCCATTCTGCTCATATTACTTATACAAAAAATACCCAGTTAATTGGACATCACCATATCTTGACATTGAAGCATACTCTGTACTCTTGGTTTCTTTATGATTAAGTTTTGTTTCATATTGCATCATTTCAATTCCGGTCACTTACAACTTCAAAATTTTACATAAGTGCTTACACCAACAATTACTTTATTTTGTAAGACATTTAGAAGTAATTTGATTTTTTTGATCAATTTTTCCTTTCAGCTTACTTATTTTGCTAAGAATAATGACTACATTTAAGGAAAGACAAACAGTCATATTCTTTGGTTATGGAAGCAAAGATGTGGGCTTGTTTGCTTATCAATAACCAAATTCTTGATTCAGTTTTACAGAAAGTATATTTATCATCTAAAGCACCGCAATCAGTAAACAAACCATTGCTCATAAATGACCTCGTGGCGCAACAGTAGCGCGTCTGACTCCAGCTCAGAAGGTTGCGTGTTCAAATCACGTCGGGGTCAATTACCATTTTGAAGATGAAATTTACCAAATGAAACACCATAAAAGAAACAAATTGCAAAGTCTGTCATCCACCTTCTGTAATGTGATATTTGCTCACAGGGATAACTATATCACCTGCACAGTTTCATAATAAATGCCCATTCTGCTCATTTCTCATAATACTTATACAAAAAATACCCAGTTAATTTGACATCACCATATCTTGACATTGAAGCATACTCTGTACTCTTGGTTTCTTTATGATTAAGTTTTGTTTCATATTGCATCATTTCAATTCCGGTAACTTACATCTTCAAAATTTTACATAAGTGCTAACACCAACAATTACTTTATTTTGTAAGACATTTAGAAGTAATTTGATTTTTTTGATCAATTTTTCCTTTCAGCTTACTTATTTTGCTAAGAATAATGACTTTACATTTAAGGAAAGACAAACAGTCATATTCTTTGGTTATGGAAGCAAAGATGTGGGCTTCTTTGCTTATCAATAACCAAATTCTTGATTCAGTTTTTACAGAAAGTATATTTATCGTCTAAAGCACCACAATCAGTAAACAAACCATTGCTCATAAATGACCTCGTGGCGCAACGGTAGCGTGTCTGAGTCCATATCAGAAGGTTGCGTGTTCAAATCATGTCATCCACCTTCTGTAATGTGATATTTGCTCACAGTTATAACTATATCACCTGCACAGTTTCATAATAAATGCCCATTCTGCTCATTTCTCATATTACTTATACAAAAAATACCCAGTTAATTGGACATCACCATATCTTGACATTGAAGCATACTCTGTACTCTTAGTTTCTTTATGATTAAGTTTTGTTTCATATTGCATCATTTCAATTCCGGTCACTTACAACTTCAAAATTTTACATAAGTGCTAACACCAACAATTACTTTATTTTGTAAGACATTTAGAAGTAATTTTATTTTTTTGATCAATTTTTCCTTTCAGCTTACTTATTTTGCTAAGAATAATGACTACATTTAAGGAAAGACAAACAGTCATATTCTTTGGTTATGGAAGCAAAGATGTGGGCTTGTTTGCTTATCAATACCAAATTCTTGATTCAGTTTTTACAGAAAGTATATTTATCGTCTAAAGCACCGCAATCAGTAAACAAACCATTGCTCATAAATGACCTCGTGGCGCAACGGTAGCGCGTCTGACTCCAGATCAGAAGGTTGCGTGTTCAAATCACGTCGGGGTCAATTACCATTTTGAAGATGAAATTTACCAAATGAAACACCATAAAAGAAACAAATTGCCAAGTCTGTCATCCACCTTCTGTAATGTGATATTTGCTCACAGTTATAACTATATCACCTGCACAGTTTCATAATAAATGCCCATTCTGCTCATTTCTCATATTACTTATACAAAAAATACCCAGTTAATTGGACATCACCATATCTTGACATTGAAGCATACTCTGTACTCTTAGTTTCTTTATGATTAAGTTTTGTTTCATATTGCATCATTTCAATTCCGGTCACTTACAACTTCAAAATTTTACATAAGTGCTAACACCAACAATTACTTTATTTTGTAAGACATTTAGAAGTAATTTGATTTTTTTGATCAATTTTTCCTTTCAGCTTACTTATTTTGCTAAGAATAATGACTACATTTAAGGAAAGACAAACAGTCATATTCTTTGGTTATGGAAGCAAAGATGTGGGCTTGTTTGCTTATCAATAACCAAATTCTTGATTCAGTTTTTACAGAAAGTATATTTATCGTCTAAAGCACCGCAATCAGTAAACAAACCATTGCTCATAAATGATCTCATGGCGCAACGGTAGCGCGTCTGACTCCAGATCAGAAGGTTGCGTGTTCAAATCACGTCGGGGTAAATTACCATTTTAAAGATGAAATTTACCAAATGAAACACCATAAAAGAAACAAATTGCAAAGTCTGTCATCCACCTTCTGTAATGTGATATTTGCTCACAGGGATAACTATATCACCTGCACAGTTTCATAATAAATGCTCATTTCTCATAATACTTATAAAAAAATACCCAGTTAATTGGACATCACCATATCTTGACATTGAAGCATACTCTGTACTCTTGGTTTCTTTATGATTAAGTTTTGTTTCATATTGCATCATTTCAATTCCGGTAACTTACATCTTCAAAATTTTACATAAGTGCTAACACCAACAATTACTTTATTTTGTAAGACATTTAGAAGTAATTTGATTTTTTTGATCAATTTTTCCTTTCAGCTTACTTATTTTGCTAAGAATAATGACTACATTTAAGGAAAGACAAACAGTCATATTCTTTGGTTATGGAAGCAAAGATGTGGGCTTGTTTGCTTATCAATAACCAAATTCTTGATTCAGTTTTTACAGAAAGTATACTTATCGTCTAAAGCACCGCAATCAGTAAACAAACCATTGCTCATAAATGACCTCATGGCACAACGGTAGCGCGTTTGACTCCAGATCAGAAGGTTGCGTGTTCAAATCACGTCGGGGTCAATTACCATTTTGAAGATGAAATTTACCAAATGAAACACCATAAAAGAAACAAATTGCCAAGTCTGTCATCCACCTTCTGTAATGTGATATTTGCTCACAGGGATAACTATATCACCTGCACAGTTTCATAATAAATGCCCATTCTGCTCATTTCTCATATTACTTATACAAAAAATACCCAGTTAATTGGACATCACCATATCTTGACATTGAAGCATACTCTGTACTCTTGGTTTCTTTATGATTAAGTTTTGTTTCATATTGCATCATTTCAATTCCGGTCACTTACAACTTCAAAATTTTACATAAGTGCTTACACCAACAATTACTTTATTTTGTAAGACATTTAGAAGTAATTTGATTTTTTTGATCAATTTTTCCTTTCAGCTTACTTATTTTGCTAAGAATAATGACTACATTTAAGGAAAGACAAACAGTCATATTCTTTGGTTATGGAAGCAAAGATGTGGGCTTGTTTGCTTATCAATAACCAAATTCTTGATTCAGTTTTACAGAAAGTATATTTATCATCTAAAGCACCGCAATCAGTAAACAAACCATTGCTCATAAATGACCTCGTGGCGCAACAGTAGCGCGTCTGACTCCAGCTCAGAAGGTTGCGTGTTCAAATCACGTCGGGGTCAATTACCATTTTGAAGATGAAATTTACCAAATGAAACACCATAAAAGAAACAAATTGCCAAGTCTGTCATCCACCTTCTGTAATGTGATATTTGCTCACAGGGATAACTATATCACCTGCACAGTTTCATAATAAATGCCCATTCTGCTCATTTCTCATAATACTTATACAAAAAATACCCAGTTAATTTGACATCACCATATCTTGACATTGAAGCATACTCTGTACTCTTGGTTTCTTTATGATTAAGTTTTGTTTCATATTGCATCATTTCAATTCCGGTCACAGACAACTTCAAAATTTTACGTAAGTGCTAACACCAACAATTACTTTATTTTGTAAGACATTTAGAAGTAATTTTATTTTTTTGATCAATTTTTCCTTTCAGCTTACTTATTTTGCTAAGAATAATGACTACATTTAAGGAAAGACAAACAGTCATATTCTTTGGTTATGGAAGCAAAGATGTGGGCTTGTTTGCTTATCAATACCAAATTCTTGATTCAGTTTTTACAGAAAGTATATTTATCGTCTAAAGCACCGCAATCAGTAAACAAACCATTGCTCATAAATGACCTCGTGGCGCAACGGTAGCGCGTCTGACTCCAGATCAGAAGGTTGCGTGTTCAAATCACGTCGGGGTCAATTACCATTTTGAAGATGAAATTTACCAAATGAAACACCATAAAAGAAACAAATTGCCAAGTCTGTCATCCACCTTCTGTAATGTGATATTTGCTCACAGTTATAACTATATCACCTGCACAGTTTCATAATAAATGCCCATTCTGCTCATTTCTCATATTACTTATACAAAAAATACCCAGTTAATTGGACATCACCATATCTTGACATTGAAGCATACTCTGTACTCTTAGTTTCTTTATGATTAAGTTTTGTTTCATATTGCATCATTTCAATTCCGGTCACTTACAACTTCAAAATTTTACATAAGTGCTAACACCAACAATTACTTTATTTTGTAAGACATTTAGAAGTAATTTTATTTTTTTGATCAATTTTTCCTTTCAGCTTACTTATTTTGCTAAGAATAATGACTACATTTAAGGAAAGACAAACAGTCATATTCTTTGGTTATGGAAGCAAAGATGTGGGCTTGTTTGCTTATCAATACCAAATTCTTGATTCAGTTTTTACAGAAAGTATATTTATCGTCTAAAGCACCGCAATCAGTAAACAAACCATTGCTCATAAATGACCTCGTGGCGCAACGGTAGCGCGTCTGACTCCAGATCAGAAGGTTGCGTGTTCAAATCACGTCGGGGTCAATTACCATTTTGAAGATGAAATTTACCAAATGAAACACCATAAAAGAAACAAATTGCCAAGTCTGTCATCCACCTTCTGTAATGTGATATTTGCTCACAGTTATAACTATATCACCTGCACAGTTTCATAATAAATGCCCATTCTGCTCATTTCTCATATTACTTATACAAAAAATACCCAGTTAATTGGACATCACCATATCTTGACATTGAAGCATACTCTGTACTCTTAGTTTCTTTATGATTAAGTTTTGTTTCATATTGCATCATTTCAATTCCGGTCACTTACAACTTCAAAATTTTACATAAGTGCTAACACCAACAATTACTTTATTTTGTAAGACATTTAGAAGTAATTTGATTTTTTTGATCAATTTTTCCTTTCAGCTTACTTATTTTGCTAAGAATAATGACTACATTTAAGGAAAGACAAACAGTCATATTCTTTGGTTATGGAAGCAAAGATGTGGGCTTGTTTGCTTATCAATAACCAAATTCTTGATTCAGTTTTTACAGAAAGTATATTTATCGTCTAAAGCACCGCAATCAGTAAACAAACCATTGCTCATAAATGATCTCATGGCGCAACGGTAGCGCGTCTGACTCCAGATCAGAAGGTTGCGTGTTCAAATCACGTCGGGGTCAATTACCATTTTAAAGATGAAATTTACCAAATGAAACACCATAAAAGAAACAAATTGCAAAGTCTGTCATCCACCTTCTGTAATGTGATATTTGCTCACAGGGATAACTATATCACCTGCACAGTTTCATAATAAATGCTCATTTCTCATAATACTTATAAAAAAATACCCAGTTAATTGGACATCACCATATCTTGACATTGAAGCATACTCTGTACTCTTGGTTTCTTTATGATTAAGTTTTGTTTCATATTGCATCATTTCAATTCCGGTAACTTACATCTTCAAAATTTTACATAAGTGCTAACGCCAACAATTACTTTATTTTGTAAGACATTTAGAAGTAATTTGATTTTTTTGATCAATTTTTCCTTTCAGCTTACTTATTTTGCTAAGAATAATGACTACATTTAAGGAAAGACAAACAGTCATATTCTTTGGTTATGGAAGCAAAGATGTGGGCTTGTTTGCTTATCAATAACCAAACTCTTGATTCAGTTTTTACAGAAAGTATATTTATCGTCTAAAGCACCGCAATCAGTAAACAAACCATTGCTCATAAATGACCTCGTGGCGCAACGGTAGCGCGTCTGACTCCAGATCAGAAGGTTGCGTGTTCAAATCACGTCGGGGTTAATTACCATTTTGAACATGAAATTTACCAAATGAAACACCATAAAAGAAACAAATTGCCAAGTCTGTCATCCACCTTCTGTAATGTGATATTTGCTCACAGGGATAACTATATCACCTGCACAGTTTCATAATAAATGCCCATTCTGCTCATTTCTCATAATACTTATACAAAAAATACCCAGTTAATTGGACATCACCATATCTTGACATTGAAGCATACTCTGTACTCTTGGTTTCTTTATGATTAAGTTTTGTTTCATATTGCATCATTTCAATTCCGGTAACTTACATCTTCAAAATTTTACATAAGTGCTAACACCAACAATTACTTAATTTTGTAAGACATTTAGAAGTAATTTGATTTTTTTGATCAATTTTTCCTTTCAGCTTACTTATTTTGCTAAGAATAATGACTACATTTAAGGAAAGACAAACAGTCATATTCTTTGGTTATGGAAGCAAAGATGTGGGCTTGTTTGCTTATCAATAACCAAATTCTTGATTCAGTTTTACAGAAAGTATATTTATCATCTAAAGCACCGCAATCAGTAAACAAACCATTGCTCATAAATGACCTCGTGGCGCAACAGTAGCGCGTCTGACTCCAGCTCAGAAGGTTGCGTGTTCAAATCACGTCGGGGTCAATTACCATTTTGAAGATGAAATTTACCAAATGAAACACCATAAAAGAAACAAATTGCAAAGTCTGTCATCCACCTTCTGTAATGTGATATTTGCTCACAGGGATAACTATATCACCTGCACAGTTTCATAATAAATGCCCATTCTGCTCATTTCTCATAATACTTATACAAAAAATACCCAGTTAATTTGACATCACCATATCTTGACATTGAAGCATACTCTGTACTCTTGGTTTCTTTATGATTAAGTTTTGTTTCATATTGCATCATTTCAATTCCGGTCACAGACAACTTCAAAATTTTACGTAAGTGCTAACACCAACAATTACTTTATTTTGTAAGACATTTAGAAGTAATTTTATTTTTTTGATCAATTTTTCCTTTCAGCTTACTTATTTTGCTAAGAATAATGACTACATTTAAGGAAAGACAAACAGTCATATTCTTTGGTTATGGAAGCAAAGATGTGGGCTTGTTTGCTTATCAATAACCAAATTCTTGATTCAGTTTTTACAGAAAGTATATTTATCGTCTAAAGCACCGCAATCAGTAAACAAACCATTGCTCATAAATGATCTCATGGCGCAACGGTAGCGCGTCTGACTCCAGATCAGAAGGTTGCGTGTTCAAATCACGTCGGGGTCAATTACCATTTTAAAGATGAAATTTACCAAATGAAACACCATAAAAGAAACAAATTGCAAAGTCTGTCATCCACCTTCTGTAATGTGATATTTGCTCACAGGGATAACTATATCACCTGCACAGTTTCATAATAAATGCTCATTTCTCATAATACTTATAAAAAAATACCCAGTTAATTGGACATCACCATATCTTGACATTGAAGCATACTCTGTACTCTTGGTTTCTTTATGATTAAGTTTTGTTTCATATTGCATCATTTCAATTCCGGTAACTTACATCTTCAAAATTTTACATAAGTGATAACGCCAACAATTACTTTATTTTGTAAGACATTTAGAAGTAATTTGATTTTTTTGATCAATTTTTCCTTTCAGCTTACTTATTTTGCTAAGAATAATGACTACATTTAAGGAAAGACAAACAGTCATATTCTTTGGTTATGGAAGCAAAGATGTGGGCTTGTTTGCTTATCAATAACCAAACTCTTGATTCAGTTTTTACAGAAAGTATATTTATCGTCTAAAGCACCGCAATCAGTAAACAAACCATTGCTCATAAATGACCTCGTGGCGCAACGGTAGCGCGTCTGACTCCAGATCAGAAGGTTGCGTGTTCAAATCACGTCGGGGTTAATTACCATTTTGAACATGAAATTTACCAAATGAAACACCATAAAAGAAACAAATTGCCAAGTCTGTCATCCACCTTCTGTAATGTGATATTTGCTCACAGGGATAACTATATCACCTGCACAGTTTCATAATAAATGCCCATTCTGCTCATTTCTCATAATACTTATACAAAAAATACCCAGTTAATTGGACATCACCATATCTTGACATTGAAGCATACTCTGTACTCTTGGTTTCTTTATGATTAAGTTTTGTTTCATATTGCATCATTTCAATTCCGGTAACTTACATCTTCAAAATTTTACATAAGTGCTAACACCAACAATTACTTTATTTTGTAAGACATTTAGAAGTAATTTGATTTTTTTGATCAATTTTTCCTTTCAGCTTACTTATTTTGCTAAGAATAATGACTACATTTAAGGAAAGACAAACAGTCATATTCTTTGGTTATGGAAGCAAAGATGTGGGCTTGTTTGCTTATCAATAACCAAATTCTTGATTCAGTTTTTACAGAAAGTATATTTATCGTCTAAAGCACCGCAATCAGTAAACAAACCATTGCTCATAAATGACCTCATGGCACAACGGTAGCGCGTTTGACTCCAGATCAGAAGGTTGCGTGTTCAAATCACGTCGGGGTCAATTACCATTTTGAAGATGAAATTTACCAAATGAAACACCATAAAAGAAACAAATTGCCAAGTCTGTCATCCACCTTCTGTAATGTGATATTTGCTCACAGGGATAACTATATCACCTGCACAGTTTCATAATAAATGCCCATTCTGCTCATTTCTCATATTACTTATACAAAAAATACCCAGTTAATTGGACATCACCATATCTTGACATTGAAGCATACTCTGTACTCTTGGTTTCTTTATGATTAAGTTTTGTTTCATATTGCATCATTTCAATTCCGGTCACTTACAACTTCAAAATTTTACATAAGTGCTTACACCAACAATTACTTTATTTTGTAAGACATTTAGAAGTAATTTGATTTTTTTGATCAATTTTTCCTTTCAGCTTACTTATTTTGCTAAGAATAATGACTACATTTAAGGAAAGACAAACAGTCATATTCTTTGGTTATGGAAGCAAAGATGTGGGCTTGTTTGCTTATCAATAACCAAATTCTTGATTCAGTTTTACAGAAAGTATATTTATCATCTAAAGCACCGCAATCAGTAAACAAACCATTGCTCATAAATGACCTCGTGGCGCAACAGTAGCGCGTCTGACTCCAGCTCAGAAGGTTGCGTGTTCAAATCACGTCGGGGTCAATTACCATTTTGAAGATGAAATTTACCAAATGAAACACCATAAAAGAAACAAATTGCAAAGTCTGTCATCCACCTTCTGTAATGTGATATTTGCTCACAGGGATAACTATATCACCTGCACAGTTTCATAATAAATGCCCATTCTGCTCATTTCTCATAATACTTATACAAAAAATACCCAGTTAATTTGACATCACCATATCTTGACATTGAAGCATACTCTGTACTCTTGGTTTCTTTATGATTAAGTTTTGTTTCATATTGCATCATTTCAATTCCGGTCACAGACAACTTCAAAATTTTACGTAAGTGCTAACACCAACAATTACTTTATTTTGTAAGACATTTAGAAGTAATTTTATTTTTTTGATCAATTTTTCCTTTCAGCTTACTTATTTTGCTAAGAATAATGACTACATTTAAGGAAAGACAAACAGTCATATTCTTTGGTTATGGAAGCAAAGATGTGGGCTTGTTTGCTTATCAATACCAAATTCTTGATTCAGTTTTTACAGAAAGTATATTTATCGTCTAAAGCACCGCAATCAGTAAACAAACCATTGCTCATAAATGACCTCGTGGCGCAACGGTAGCGCGTCTGACTCCAGATCAGAAGGTTGCGTGTTCAAATCACGTCGGGGTCAATTACCATTTTGAAGATGAAATTTACCAAATGAAACACCATAAAAGAAACAAATTGCCAAGTCTGTCATCCACCTTCTGTAATGTGATATTTGCTCACAGGGATAACTATATCACCTGCAAAGTTTCATAATAATTGCCCATTCTGCTCATTTCTCATAATACTTATACAAAAAATACCCAGTTAATTTGACATCACCATATCTTGACATTGAAGCATACTCTGTTCTCTTGGTTTCTTTATGATTAAGTTTTGTTTCATATTGCATCATTTCAATTCCGGTAACTTACATCTTCAAAATTTTACATAAGTGCTAACACCAACAATGACTTTATTTTGTAAGACATTTAGAAGTAATTTGATTTTTTTGATCAATTTTTCCTTTCAGCTTACTTATTTTGCTAAGAATAATGACTTTACATTTAAGGAAAGACAAACAGTCATATTCTTTGGTTATGGAAGCAAAGATGTGGGCTTGTTTGCTTACCAATAACCAAATTCTTGATTCAGTTTTTACAGAAAGTATATTTATCGTCTAAAGCACCGCAATCAGTAAACAAACCATTGCTCATAAATGACCTCGTGGCGCAACGGTAGCGCGTCTGACTCCAGATCAGAAGATTGCGTGTTCAAATCACGTCGGGGTCAATTACCATTTTGAAGATGAAATTTACCAAATGAAACACCATAAAAGAAACAAATTGCCAAGTCTGTCATCCACCTTCTGTAATGTGATATTTGCTCACAGGGATAACTATATCACCTGCACAGTTTCATAATAAATGCCCATTCTGCTCATTTCTCATAATACTTATACAAAAAATACCCAGTTAATTTGACATCACCATATCTTGACATTGAAGCATACTCTGTTCTCTTGGTTTCTTTATGATTAAGTTTTGTTTCATATTGCATCATTTCAATTCCGGTAACTTACATCTTCAAAATTTTACATAAGTGCTAACACCAACAATGACTTTATTTTGTAAGACATTTAGAAGTAATTTGATTTTTTTGATCAATTTTTCCTTTCAGCTTACTTATTTTGCTAAGAATAATGACTTTACATTTAAGGAAAGACAAACAGTCATATTCTTTGGTTATGGAAGCAAAGATGTGGGCTTCTTTGCTTACCAATAACCAAATTCTTGATTCAGTTTTTACAGAAAGTATATTTATCGTCTAAAGCACCACAATCAGTAAACAAACCATTGCTCATAAATGACCTCGTGGCGCAACGGTAGCGTGTCTGACTCCATATCAGAAGGTTGCGTGTTCAAATCATGTCGGGGTTAATTACCATTTTGAAGATGAAATTTACCAAATGAAACACCATAAAAGAAACAAATTGCCAAGTCTGTCATCCACCTTCTGTAATGTGATATTTGCTCACAGGGATAACTATATCACCTGCACAGTTTCATAATAAATGCTGATTTCTCATAATACTTATACAAAAAATACCCAGTTAATTGGACATCACCATATCTTGACATTGAAGCATACTCTGTACTCTTGGTTTCTTTATGATTAAGTTTTGTTTCATATTGCATCATTTCAATTCCGGTAACTTACATCTTCAAAATTTTACATAAGTGCTAACACCAACAATTACTTTATTTTGTAAGACATTTAGAAGTAATTTTATTTTTTTGATCAATTTTTCCTTTCAGCTTACTTATTTTGCTAAGAATAATGACTACATTTAAGGAAAGACAAACAGTCATATTCTTTGGTTATGGAAGCAAAGATGTGGGCTTGTTTGCTTATCAATAACCAAATTCTTGATTCAGTTTTTACAGAAAGTATATTTATCGCCTAAAGCACCGCAATCAGTAAACAAACCATTGTTCATAAATGACCTCGTGGCGCAATGGTAGCGCGTCTGACTCCAGATCAGAAGGTTGCGTGTTCAAATCACGTCGGGGTCAATTACCATTTTGAAGATGAAATTTACCAAATGAAACACCATAAAAGAAACAAATTGCCAAGTCTGTCATCCACCTTCTGTAATGTGATATTTGCTCACAGGGATAACTATATCACCTGCACCGTTTCATAATAAATGCCCATTCTGCTCATTTCTCATAATACTTATACAAAAAATACCCAGTAAATTTGACATCACCATATCTTGACATTGAAGCATACTCTGTACTCTTGGTTTCTTTATGATTAAGTTTTGTTTCATATTGCATCATTTCAATTCCGGTCACTTACAACTTCAAAATTTTACATAAGTGCTAACACCAACAATTACTTTATTTTGTAAGACATTTAGAAGTAATTTTATTTTTTTGATCAATTTTTCCTTTCAGCTTACTTATTTTGCTAAGAATAATGACTACATTTAAGGAAAGACAAACAGTCATATTCTTTGGTTATGGAAGCAAAGATGTGGGCTTCTTTGCTTATCAATAACCAAATACTTGATTCAGTTTTTACAGAAAGTATATTTATCGTCTAAAGCACCACAATCAGTAAACAAACCATTGCTCATAAATGACCTCGTGGCGCAACGGTAGCGTGTCTGACTCCATATCAGAAGGTTGCGTGTTCAAATCATGTCGGGGTTAATTACCATTTTGAAGATGAAATTTACCAAATGAAACACCATAAAAGAAACAAATTGCCAAGTCTGTCATCCACCTTCTGTAATGTGATATTTGCTCACAGGGATAACTATATCACCTGCACAGTTTCATAATAAATGTCCATTCTGCTCATTTCTCATAATACTTATGCAAAAATAACCCAGTTTATTGGAAATTACCATATCTTGACATTGAAGCATACTCTGTACTCTTGGTTTCTTTATGACTAAGTTTTGTTTCATATTGCATCATTTCAATTCCGGTCACAGACAACTTCAAAATTTTACGTAAGTGCTAACACCAACAATTACTTTATTTTGTAAGACATTTAGAAGTAATTTGATTTTTTTGATCAATTTTTCCTTTCAGCTTACTTATTTTGCTAAGAATAATGACTACATTTAAGGAAAGACAAACAGTCATATTCTTTGGTTATGGAAGCAAAGATGTGGGCTTGTTTGCTTATCAATAACCAAATTCTTGATTCAGTTTTTACAGAAAGTATATTTATCGTCTAAAGCACCGCAATCAGTAAACAAACCATTGCTCATAAATGATCTCGTGGCGCAACGGTAGCGCGTCTGACTCCAGATTCAGAAGGTTGCGTGTTCAAATCACGTCGGGGTCAATTACCATTTTAAAGATTAAATTTACCAAATGAAACACCATAAAAGAAACAAATTGCCAAGTCTGTCATCCACCTTCTGTAATGTGATATTTGCTCACAGGGATAACTATATCACCTGCACAGTTTCATAATAATTGCCCATTCTGCTCATTTCTCATAATACTTATACAAAAAATACCCAGTTAATTTGACATCACCATATCTTGACATTGAAGCATACTCTGTTCTCTTGGTTTCTTTATGATTAAGTTTTGTTTCATATTGCATCATTTCAATTCCGGTAACTTACATCTTCAAAATTTTACATAAGTGCTAACACCAACAATGACTTTATTTTGTAAGACATTTAGAAGTAATTTGATTTTTTTTGATCAATTTTTCCTTTCAGCTTACTTATTTTGCTAAGAATAATGACTTTACATTTAAGGAAAGACAAACAGTCATATTCTTTGGTTATGGAAGCAAAGATGTGGGCTTGTTTGCTTATCAATAACCAAATTCTTGATTCAGTTTTTACAGAAAGTATATTTATCGTCTAAAGCACCGCAATCAGTAAACAAACCATTGCTCATAAATGACCTCGTATCGCAACGGTAGCGCGTCTGACTCCAGATCAGAAGATTGCGTGTTCAAATCACGTCGGGGTCAATTACCATTTTGAAGATGAAATTTACCAAATGAAACACCATAAAAGAAACAAATTGCCAAGTCTGTCATCCACCTTCTGTAATGTGATATTTGCTCACAGGGATAACTATATCACCTGCACAGTTTCATAATAAATGCCCATTCTGCTCATTTCTCATAATACTTATACAAAAAATACCCAGTTAATTTGACATCACCATATCTTGACATTGAAGCATACTCTGTACTCTTGGTTTCTTTATGATTAAGTTTTGTTTCATATTGTATCATTTCAATTCCGGTAACTTACATCTTCAAAATTTTACATAAGTGCTAACACCAACAATTACTTTATTTTGTAAGACATTTAGAAGTAATTTGATTTTTTTGATCAATTTTTCCTTTCAGCTTACTTATTTTGCTAAGAATAATGACTTTACATTTAAGGAAAGACAAACAGTCATATTCTTTGGTTATGGAAGCAAAGATGTGGGCTTCTTTGCTTACCAATAACCAAATTCTTGATTCAGTTTTTACAGAAAGTATATTTATCGTCTAAAGCACCACAATCAGTAAACAAACAATTGCTCATAAATGACCTCGTGGCGCAACGGTAGCGTGTCTGACTCCATATCAGAAGGTTGCGTGTTCAAATCATGTCGGGGTTAATTACCATTTTGAAGATGAAATTTACCAAATGAAACACCATAAAAGAAACAAATTGCCAAGTCTGTCATCCACCTTCTGTAATGTGATATTTGCTCACAGGGATAACTATATCACCTGCACAGTTTCATAATAAATGCTGATTTCTCATAATACTTATACAAAAAATACCCAGTTAATTGGACATCACCATATCTTGACATTGAAGCATACTCTGTACTCTTGGTTTCTTTATGATTAAGTTTTGTTTCATATTGCATCATTTCAATTCCGGTAACTTACATCTTCAAAATTTTACATAAGTGCTAACACCAACAATTACTTTATTTTGTAAGACATTTAGAAGTAATTTGATTTTTTTGATCAATTTTTCCTTTCAGCTTACTTATTTTGCTAAGAATAATGACTACATTTAAGGAAAGACAAACAGTCATATTCTTTGGTTATGGAAGCAAAGATGTGGGCTTGTTTGCTTATCAATAACCAAATTCTTGATTCAGTTTTTACAGAAAGTATATTTATCGTCTAAAGCACCGCAATCAGTAAACAAACCATTGCTCATAAATGACCTCGTGGCGCAATGGTAGCGCGTCTGACTCCAGATCAGAAGGTTGCGTGTTCAAATCACGTCGGGGTCAATTACCATTTTGAAGATGAAATTTACCAAATGAAACACCATAAAAGAAACAAATTGCCAAGTCTGTCATCCACCTTCTGTAATGTGATATTTGCTCACAGGGATAACTATATCACCTGCACAGTTTCATAATAAATGTCCATTCTGCTCATTTCTCATAATACTTATGCAAAAATAACCCAGTTTATTGGAAATTACCATATCTTGACATTGAAGCATACTCTGTACTCTTGGTTTCTTTATGACTAAGTTTTGTTTCATATTGCATCATTTCAATTCCGGTCACAGACAACTTCAAAATTTTACGTAAGTGCTAACACCAACAATTACTTTATTTTGTAAGACATTTAGAAGTAATTTTATTTTTTTGATCAATTTTTCCTTTCAGCTTACTTATTTTGCTAAGAATAATGACTACATTTAAGGAAAGACAAACAGTCATATTCTTTGGTTATGGAAGCAAAGATGTGGGCTTGTTTGCTTATCAATACCAAATTCTTGATTCAGTTTTTACAGAAAGTATATTTATCGTCTAAAGCACCGCAATCAGTAAACATACCATTGCTCATAAATGACCTCGTGGCGCAACGGTAGCGCGTCTGACTCCAGATCAGAAGGTTGCGTGTTCAAATCACGTCGGGGTCAATTACCATTTTGAAGATGAAATTTACCAAATGAAACACCATAAAAGAAACAAATTGCCAAGTCTGTCATCCACCTTCTGTAATGTGATATTTGCTCACAGTTATAACTATATCACCTGCACAGTTTCATAATAAATGCCCATTCTGCTCATTTCTCATATTACTTATACAAAAAATACCCAGTTAATTGGACATCACCATATCTTGACATTGAAGCATACTCTGTACTCTTAGTTTCTTTATGATTAAGTTTTGTTTCATATTGCATCATTTCAATTCCGGTCACTTACAACTTCAAAATTTTACATAAGTGCTAACACCAACAATTACTTTATTTTGTAAGACATTTAGAAGTAATTTTATTTTTTTGATCAATTTTTCCTTTCAGCTTACTTATTTTGCTAAGAATAATGACTACATTTAAGGAAAGACAAACAGTCATATTCTTTGGTTATGGAAGCAAAGATGTGGGCTTGTTTGCTTATCAATACCAAATTCTTGATTCAGTTTTTACAGAAAGTATATTTATCGTCTAAAGCACCGCAATCAGTAAACAAACCATTGCTCATAAATGACCTCGTGGCGCAACGGTAGCGCGTCTGACTCCAGATCAGAAGGTTGCGTGTTCAAATCACGTCGGGGTCAATTACCATTTTGAAGATGAAATTTACCAAATGAAACACCATAAAAGAAACAAATTGCCAAGTCTGTCATCCACCTTCTGTAATGTGATATTTGCTCACAGTTATAACTATATCACCTGCACAGTTTCATAATAAATGCCCATTCTGCTCATTTCTCATATTACTTATACAAAAAATACCCAGTTAATTGGACATCACCATATCTTGACATTGAAGCATACTCTGTACTCTTAGTTTCTTTATGATTAAGTTTTGTTTCATATTGCATCATTTCAATTCCGGTCACTTACAACTTCAAAATTTTACATAAGTGCTAACACCAACAATTACTTTATTTTGTAAGACATTTAGAAGTAATTTGATTTTTTTGATCAATTTTTCCTTTCAGCTTACTTATTTTGCTAAGAATAATGACTACATTTAAGGAAAGACAAACAGTCATATTCTTTGGTTATGGAAGCAAAGATGTGGGCTTGTTTGCTTATCAATAACCAAATTCTTGATTCAGTTTTTACAGAAAGTATATTTATCGTCTAAAGCACCGCAATCAGTAAACAAACCATTGCTCATAAATGACCTCGTATCGCAACGGTAGCGCGTCTGACTCCAGATCAGAAGATTGCGTGTTCAAATCACGTCGGGGTCAATTACCATTTTGAAGATGAAATTTACCAAATGAAACACCATAAAAGAAACAAATTGCCAAGTCTGTCATCCACCTTCTGTAATGTGATATTTGCTCACAGGGATAACTATATCACCTGCACAGTTTCATAATAAATGCCCATTCTGCTCATTTCTCATAATACTTATACAAAAAATACCCAGTTAATTTGACATCACCATATCTTGACATTGAAGCATACTCTGTACTCTTGGTTTCTTTATGATTAAGTTTTGTTTCATATTGTATCATTTCAATTCCGGTAACTTACATCTTCAAAATTTTACATAAGTGCTAACACCAACAATTACTTTATTTTGTAAGACATTTAGAAGTAATTTGATTTTTTTGATCAATTTTTCCTTTCAGCTTACTTATTTTGCTAAGAATAATGACTTTACATTTAAGGAAAGACAAACAGTCATATTCTTTGGTTATGGAAGCAAAGATGTGGGCTTCTTTGCTTACCAATAACCAAATTCTTGATTCAGTTTTTACAGAAAGTATATTTATCGTCTAAAGCACCACAATCAGTAAACAAACAATTGCTCATAAATGACCTCGTGGCGCAACGGTAGCGTGTCTGACTCCATATCAGAAGGTTGCGTGTTCAAATCATGTCGGGGTTAATTACCATTTTGAAGATGAAATTTACCAAATGAAACACCATAAAAGAAACAAATTGCCAAGTCTGTCATCCACCTTCTGTAATGTGATATTTGCTCACAGGGATAACTATATCACCTGCACAGTTTCATAATAAATGCTGATTTCTCATAATACTTATACAAAAAATACCCAGTTAATTGGACATCACCATATCTTGACATTGAAGCATACTCTGTACTCTTGGTTTCTTTATGATTAAGTTTTGTTTCATATTGCATCATTTCAATTCCGGTAACTTACATCTTCAAAATTTTACATAAGTGCTAACACCAACAATTACTTTATTTTGTAAGACATTTAGAAGTAATTTGATTTTTTTGATCAATTTTTCCTTTCAGCTTACTTATTTTGCTAAGAATAATGACTACATTTAAGGAAAGACAAACAGTCATATTCTTTGGTTATGGAAGCAAAGATGTGGGCTTGTTTGCTTATCAATAACCAAATTCTTGATTCAGTTTTTACAGAAAGTATATTTATCGTCTAAAGCACCGCAATCAGTAAACAAACCATTGCTCATAAATGACCTCGTGGCGCAATGGTAGCGCGTCTGACTCCAGATCAGAAGGTTGCGTGTTCAAATCACGTCGGGGTCAATTACCATTTTGAAGATGAAATTTACCAAATGAAACACCATAAAAGAAACAAATTGCCAAGTCTGTCATCCACCTTCTGTAATGTGATATTTGCTCACAGGGATAACTATATCACCTGCACCGTTTCATAATAAATGCCCATTCTGCTCATTTCTCATAATACTTATACAAAAAATACCCAGTAAATTTGACATCACCATATCTTGACATTGAAGCATACTCTGTACTCTTGGTTTCTTTATGATCAAGTTTTGTTTCATATTGCATCATTTCAATTCCGGTCACTTACAACTTCAAAATTTTACATAAGTGCTAACACCAACAATTACTTTATTTTGTAAGACATTTAGAAGTAATTTTATTTTTTTGATCAATTTTTCCTTTCAGCTTACTTATTTTGCTAAGAATAATGACTACATTTAAGGAAAGACAAACAGTCATATTCTTTGGTTATGGAAGCAAAGATGTGGGCTTCTTTGCTTATCAATAACCAAATACTTGATTCAGTTTTTACAGAAAGTATATTTATCGTCTAAAGCACCACAATCAGTAAACAAACCATTGCTCATAAATGACCTCGTGGCGCAACGGTAGCGTGTCTGACTCCATATCAGAAGGTTGCGTGTTCAAATCATGTCGGGGTTAATTACCATTTTGAAGATGAAATTTACCAAATGAAACACCATAAAAGAAACAAATTGCCAAGTCTGTCATCCACCTTCTGTAATGTGATATTTGCTCACAGGGATAACTATATCACCTGCACAGTTTCATAATAAATGTCCATTCTGCTCATTTCTCATAATACTTATGCAAAAATAACCCAGTTTATTGGAAATTACCATATCTTGACATTGAAGCATACTCTGTACTCTTGGTTTCTTTATGACTAAGTTTTGTTTCATATTGCATCATTTCAATTCCGGTCACAGACAACTTCAAAATTTTACGTAAGTGCTAACACCAACAATTACTTTATTTTGTAAGACATTTAGAAGTAATTTTATTTTTTTGATCAATTTTTCCTTTCAGCTTACTTATTTTGCTAAGAATAATGACTACATTTAAGGAAAGACAAACAGTCATATTCTTTGGTTATGGAAGCAAAGATGTGGGCTTGTTTGCTTATCAATACCAAATTCTTGATTCAGTTTTTACAGAAAGTATATTTATCGTCTAAAGCACCGCAATCAGTAAACATACCATTGCTCATAAATGACCTCGTGGCGCAACGGTAGCGCGTCTGACTCCAGATCAGAAGGTTGCGTGTTCAAATCACGTCGGGGTCAATTACCATTTTGAAGATGAAATTTACCAAATGAAACACCATAAAAGAAACAAATTGCCAAGTCTGTCATCCACCTTCTGTAATGTGATATTTGCTCACAGTTATAACTATATCACCTGCACAGTTTCATAATAAATGCCCATTCTGCTCATTTCTCATATTACTTATACAAAAAATACCCAGTTAATTGGACATCACCATATCTTGACATTGAAGCATACTCTGTACTCTTAGTTTCTTTATGATTAAGTTTTGTTTCATATTGCATCATTTCAATTCCGGTCACTTACAACTTCAAAATTTTACATAAGTGCTAACACCAACAATTACTTTATTTTGTAAGACATTTAGAAGTAATTTTATTTTTTTGATCAATTTTTCCTTTCAGCTTACTTATTTTGCTAAGAATAATGACTACATTTAAGGAAAGACAAACAGTCATATTCTTTGGTTATGGAAGCAAAGATGTGGGCTTGTTTGCTTATCAATACCAAATTCTTGATTCAGTTTTTACAGAAAGTATATTTATCGTCTAAAGCACCGCAATCAGTAAACAAACCATTGCTCATAAATGACCTCGTGGCGCAACGGTAGCGCGTCTGACTCCAGATCAGAAGGTTGCGTGTTCAAATCACATCGGGGTCAATTACCATTTTGAAGATGAAATTTACCAAATGAAACACCATAAAAGAAACAAATTGCCAAGTCTGTCATCCACCTTCTGTAATGTGATATTTGCTCACAGTTATAACTATATCACCTGCACAGTTTCATAATAAATGCCCATTCTGCTCATTTCTCATATTACTTATACAAAAAATACCCAGTTAATTGGACATCACCATATCTTGACATTGAAGCATACTCTGTACTCTTAGTTTCTTTATGATTAAGTTTTGTTTCATATTGCATCATTTCAATTCCGGTCACTTACAACTTCAAAATTTTACATAAGTGCTAACACCAACAATTACTTTATTTTGTAAGACATTTAGAAGTAATTTGATTTTTTTGATCAATTTTTCCTTTCAGCTTACTTATTTTGCTAAGAATAATGACTACATTTAAGGAAAGACAAACAGTCATATTCTTTGGTTATGGAAGCAAAGATGTGGGCTTGTTTGCTTATCAATAACCAAATTCTTGATTCAGTTTTTACAGAAAGTATATTTATTGTCTAAAGCACCGCAATCAGTAAACAAACCATTGCTCATAAATGATCTCATGGCGCAACGGTAGCGCGTCTGACTCCAGATCAGAAGGTTGCGTGTTCAAATCACGTCGGGGTCAATTACCATTTTAAAGATGAAATTTACCAAATGAAACACCATAAAAGAAACAAATTGCAAAGTCTGTCATCCACCTTCTGTAATGTGATATTTGCTCACAGGGATAACTATATCACCTGCACAGTTTCATAATAAATGCTCATTTCTCATAATACTTATAAAAAAATACCCAGTTAATTGGACATCACCATATCTTGACATTGAAGCATACTCTGTACTCTTGGTTTCTTTATGATTAAGTTTTGTTTCATATTGCATCATTTCAATTCCGGTAACTTACATCTTCAAAATTTTACATAAGTGCTAACGCCAACAATTACTTTATTTTGTAAGACATTTAGAAGTAATTTGATTTTTTTGATCAATTTTTCCTTTCAGCTTACTTATTTTGCTAAGAATAATGACTACATTTAAGGAAAGACAAACAGTCATATTCTTTGGTTATGGAAGCAAAGATGTGGGCTTGTTTGCTTATCAATAACCAAACTCTTGATTCAGTTTTTACAGAAAGTATATTTATCGTCTAAAGCACCGCAATCAGTAAACAAACCATTGCTCATAAATGACCTCGTGGCGCAACGGTAGCGCGTCTGACTCCAGATCAGAAGGTTGCGTGTTCAAATCACGTCGGGGTTAATTACCATTTTGAACATGAAATTTACCAAATGAAACACCATAAAAGAAACAAATTGCCAAGTCTGTCATCCACCTTCTGTAATGTGATATTTGCTCACAGGGATAACTATATCACCTGCACAGTTTCATAATAAATGCTCATTTCTCATAATACTTATACAAAAAATACCCAGTTAATTGGACATCACCATATCTTGACATTGAAGCATACTCTGTACTCTTGGTTTCTTTATGATTAAGTTTTGTTTCATATTGCATCATTTCAATTCCGGTAACTTACATCTTCAAAATTTTACATAAGTGCTAACACCAACAATTACTTTATTTTGTAAGACATTTAGAAGTAATTTGATTTTTTTGATCAATTTTTCCTTTCAGCTTACTTATTTTGCTAAGAATAATGACTACATTTAAGGAAAGACAAACAGTCATATTCTTTGGTTATGGAAGCAAAGATGTGGGCTTGTTTGCTTATCAATAACCAAATTCTTGATTCAGTTTTTACAGAAAGTATACTTATCGTCTAAAGCACCGCAATCAGTAAACAAACCATTGCTCATAAATGACCTCATGGCACAACGGTAGCGCGTTTGACTCCAGATCAGAAGGTTGCGTGTTCAAATCACGTCGGGGTCAATTACCATTTTGAAGATGAAATTTACCAAATGAAACACCATAAAAGAAACAAATTGCCAAGTCTGTCATCCACCTTCTGTAATGTGATATTTGCTCACAGGGATAACTATATCACCTGCACAGTTTCATAATAAATGCTCATTTCTCATATTACTTATACAAAAAATACCCAGTTAATTGGACATCACCATATCTTGACATTGAAGCATACTCTGTACTCTTGGTTTCTTTATGATTAAGTTTTGTTTCATATTGCATCATTTCAATTCCGGTCACTTACAACTTCAAAATTTTACATAAGTGCTTACACCAACAATTACTTTATTTTGTAAGACATTTAGAAGTAATTTGATTTTTTTGATCAATTTTTCCTTTCAGCTTACTTATTTTGCTAAGAATAATGACTACATTTAAGGAAAGACAAACAGTCATATTCTTTGGTTATGGAAGCAAAGATGTGGGCTTGTTTGCTTATCAATAACCAAATTCTTGATTCAGTTTTGCAGAAAGTATATTTATCATCTAAAGCACCGCAATCAGTAAACAAACCATTGCTCATAAATGACCTCGTGGCGCAACAGTAGCGCGTCTGACTCCAGATCAGAAGGTTGCGTGTTCAAATCACGTCGGGGTCAATTACCATTTTGAAGATGAAATTTACCAAATGAAACACCATAAAAGAAACAAATTGCAAAGTCTGTCATCCACCTTCTGTAATGTGATATTTGCTCACAGGGATAACTATATCACCTGCACAGTTTCATAATAAATGCCCATTCTGCTCATTTCTCATAATACTTATACAAAAAATACCCAGTTAATTTGACATCACCATATCTTGACATTGAAGCATTCTCTGTACTCTTGGTTTCTTTATGATTAAGTTTTGTTTCATATTGCATCATTTCAATTCCGGTAACTTACATCTTCAAAATTTTACATAAGTGCTAACACCAACAATTACTTTATTTTGTAAGACATTTAGAAGTAATTTGATTTTTTTGATCAATTTTTCCTTTCAGCTTACTTATTTTGCTAAGAATAATGACTTTACATTTAAGGAAAGACAAACAGTCATATTCTTTGGTTATGGAAGCAAAGATGTGGGCTTCTTTGCTTATCAATAACCAAATTCTTGATTCAGTTTTTACAGAAAGTATATTTATCGTCTAAAACACCACAATCAGTAAACAAACCATTGTTCATAAATGACCTCGTGGCGCAACGGTAGCGTGTCTGAGTCCATATCAGAAGGTTGCGTGTTCAAATCATGTTGGGGTTAATTACCATTTTGAAGATGAAATTTACCAAATGAAACACCATAAAAGAAACAAATTGCCAAGTCTGTCATCCACCTTCTGTAATGTGATATTTGCTCACAGGGATAACTATATCACCTGCACAGTTTCATAATAAATGCTCATTTCTCATAATACTTATACAAAAAATACCCAGTTAATTGGACATCACCATATCTTGACATTGAAGCATACTCTGTACTCTTGGTTTCTTTATGATTAAGTTTTGTTTCATATTGCATCATTTCAATTCCGGTCACTTACAACTTCAAAATTTTACATAAGTGCTAACACCAACAATTACTTTATTTTGTAAGACATTTAGAAGTAATTTGATTTTTTTGATAAATTTTTCCTTTCAGCTCACTTATTTTGCTAAGAATAATGACTACATTTAAGGAAAAGACAAACAGTCATATTCTTTGGTTATGGAAGCAAAGATGTGGGCTTGTTTGCTTATCAATAACCAAATTCTTGATTCAGTTTTTACAGAAAGTATATTTATCGTCTAAAGCACCGCAATCAGTAAACAAACCATTGCTCATAAATGACCTCGTGGCGCAACAGTAGCACGTCTGACTCCAGATCAGAAGGTTGCGTGTTCAAATCACGTCGGGGTCAATTACTATTTTGAAGATGAAATTTACCAAATGAAACACCATAAAAGAAACAAATTGCCAATTCTGTCATCCACCTTCTGTACTGTGATATTTGCTCACAGGGATAACTATATCACCTGCACAGTTTCATAATAAATGCCCATTCTGCTCATTTCTCATAATACTTATACAAAAAATACCCAGTAAATTTGACATCACCATATCTTGACATTGAAGCATACTCTGTACTCTTGGTTTCTTTATGATTAAGTTTTGTTTCATATTGCATCATTTCAATTCCGGTCACTTACAACTTCAAAATTTTACATAAGTGCTAACACCAACAATTACTTTATTTTGTAAGACATTTAGAAGTAATTTTATTTTTTTGATCAATTTTTCCTTTCAGCTTACTTATTTTGCTAAGAATAATGACTACATTTAAGGAAAGACAAACAGTCATATTCTTTGGTTATGGAAGCAAAGATGTGGGCTTCTTTGCTTATCAATAACCAAATACTTGATTCAGTTTTTACAGAAAGTATATTTATCGTCTAAAGCACCACAATCAGTAAACAAACCATTGCTCATAAATGACCTCGTGGCGCAACGGTAGCGTGTCTGACTCCATATCAGAAGGTTGCGTGTTCAAATCATGTCGGGGTTAATTACCATTTTGAAGATGAAATTTACCAAATGAAACACCATAAAAGAAACAAATTGCCAAGTCTGTCATCCACCTTCTGTAATGTGATATTTGCTCACAGGGATAACTATATCACCTGCACAGTTTCATAATAAATGTCCATTCTGCTCATTTCTCATAATACTTATGCAAAAATAACCCAGTTTATTGGAAATTACCATATCTTGACATTGAAGCATACTCTGTACTCTTGGTTTCTTTATGACTAAGTTTTGTTTCATATTGCATCATTTCAATTCCGGTCACAGACAACTTCAAAATTTTACGTAAGTGCTAACACCAACAATTACTTTATTTTGTAAGACATTTAGAAGTAATTTTATTTTTTTGATCAATTTTTCCTTTCAGCTTACTTATTTTGCTAAGAATAATGACTACATTTAAGGAAAGACAAACAGTCATATTCTTTGGTTATGGAAGCAAAGATGTGGGCTTGTTTGCTTATCAATACCAAATTCTTGATTCAGTTTTTACAGAAAGTATATTTATCGTCTAAAGCACCGCAATCAGTAAACATACCATTGCTCATAAATGACCTCGTGGCGCAACGGTAGCGCGTCTGACTCCAGATCAGAAGGTTGCGTGTTCAAATCACGTCGGGGTCAATTACCATTTTGAAGATGAAATTTACCAAATGAAACACCATAAAAGAAACAAATTGCCAAGTCTGTCATCCACCTTCTGTAATGTGATATTTGCTCACAGTTATAACTATATCACCTGCACAGTTTCATAATAAATGCCCATTCTGCTCATTTCTCATATTACTTATACAAAAAATACCCAGTTAATTGGACATCACCATATCTTGACATTGAAGCATACTCTGTACTCTTAGTTTCTTTATGATTAAGTTTTGTTTCATATTGCATCATTTCAATTCCGGTCACTTACAACTTCAAAATTTTACATAAGTGCTAACACCAACAATTACTTTATTTTGTAAGACATTTAGAAGTAATTTTATTTTTTTGATCAATTTTTCCTTTCAGCTTACTTATTTTGCTAAGAATAATGACTACATTTAAGGAAAGACAAACAGTCATATTCTTTGGTTATGGAAGCAAAGATGTGGGCTTGTTTGCTTATCAATAACCAAATTCTTGATTCAGTTTTTACAGAAAGTATATTTATTGTCTAAAGCACCGCAATCAGTAAACAAACCATTGCTCATAAATGATCTCATGGCGCAACGGTAGCGCGTCTGACTCCAGATCAGAAGGTTGCGTGTTCAAATCACGTCGGGGTCAATTACCATTTTAAAGATGAAATTTACCAAATGAAACACCATAAAAGAAACAAATTGCAAAGTCTGTCATCCACCTTCTGTAATGTGATATTTGCTCACAGGGATAACTATATCACCTGCACAGTTTCATAATAAATGCTCATTTCTCATAATACTTATAAAAAAATACCCAGTTAATTGGACATCACCATATCTTGACATTGAAGCATACTCTGTACTCTTGGTTTCTTTATGATTAAGTTTTGTTTCATATTGCATCATTTCAATTCCGGTAACTTACATCTTCAAAATTTTACATAAGTGCTAACGCCAACAATTACTTTATTTTGTAAGACATTTAGAAGTAATTTGATTTTTTTGATCAATTTTTCCTTTCAGCTTACTTATTTTGCTAAGAATAATGACTACATTTAAGGAAAGACAAACAGTCATATTCTTTGGTTATGGAAGCAAAGATGTGGGCTTGTTTGCTTATCAATAACCAAACTCTTGATTCAGTTTTTACAGAAAGTATATTTATCGTCTAAAGCACCGCAATCAGTAAACAAACCATTGCTCATAAATGACCTCGTGGCGCAACGGTAGCGCGTCTGACTCCAGATCAGAAGGTTGCGTGTTCAAATCACGTCGGGGTTAATTACCATTTTGAACATGAAATTTACCAAATGAAACACCATAAAAGAAACAAATTGCCAAGTCTGTCATCCACCTTCTGTAATGTGATATTTGCTCACAGGGATAACTATATCACCTGCACAGTTTCATAATAAATGCCCATTCTGCTCATTTCTCATAATACTTATACAAAAAATACCCAGTTAATTGGACATCACCATATCTTGACATTGAAGCATACTCTGTACTCTTGGTTTCTTTATGATTAAGTTTTGTTTCATATTGCATCATTTCAATTCCGGTAACTTACATCTTCAAAATTTTGCATAAGTGCTAACACCAACAATTACTTTATTTTGTAAGACATTTAGAAGTAATTTGATTTTTTTGATCAATTTTTCCTTTCAGCTTACTTATTTTGCTAAGAATAATGACTACATTTAAGGAAAGACAAACAGTCATATTCTTTGGTTATGGAAGCAAAGATGTGGGCTTGTTTGCTTATCAATAACCAAATTCTTGATTCAGTTTTTACAGAAAGTATACTTATCGTCTAAAGCACCGCAATCAGTAAACAAACCATTGCTCATAAATGACCTCATGGCACAACGGTAGCGCGTTTGACTCCAGATCAGAAGGTTGCGTGTTCAAATCACGTCGGGGTCAATTACCATTTTGAAGATGAAATTTACCAAATGAAACACCATAAAAGAAACAAATTGCCAAGTCTGTCATCCACCTTCTGTAATGTGATATTTGCTCACAGGGATAACTATATCACCTGCACAGTTTCATAATAAATGCCCATTCTGCTCATTTCTCATATTACTTATACAAAAAATACCCAGTTAATTGGACATCACCATATCTTGACATTAAAGCATACTCTGTACTCTTGGTTTCTTTATGATTAAGTTTTGTTTCATATTGCATCATTTCAATTCCGGTCACTTACAACTTCAAAATTTTACATAAGTGCTTACACCAACAATTACTTTATTTTGTAAGACATTTAGAAGTAATTTGATTTTTTTGATCAATTTTTCCTTTCAGCTTACTTATTTTGCTAAGAATAATGACTACATTTAAGGAAAGACAAACAGTCATATTCTTTGGTTATGGAAGCAAAGATGTGGGCTTGTTTGCTTATCAATAACCAAATTCTTGATTCAGTTTTTACAGAAAGTATATTTATTGTCTAAAGCACCGCAATCAGTAAACAAACCATTGCTCATAAATGATCTCATGGCGCAACGGTAGCGCGTCTGACTCCAGATCAGAAGGTTGCGTGTTCAAATCACGTCGGGGTCAATTACCATTTTAAAGATGAAATTTACCAAATGAAACACCATAAAAGAAACAAATTGCAAAGTCTGTCATCCACCTTCTGTAATGTGATATTTGCTCACAGGGATAACTATATCACCTGCACAGTTTCATAATAAATGCTCATTTCTCATAATACTTATAAAAAAATACCCAGTTAATTGGACATCACCATATCTTGACATTGAAGCATACTCTGTACTCTTGGTTTCTTTATGATTAAGTTTTGTTTCATATTGCATCATTTCAATTCCGGTCACTTACAACTTCAAAATTTTACATAAGTGCTAACACCAACAATTACTTTATTTTGTAAGACATTTAGAAGTAATTTTATTTTTTTGATCAATTTTTCCTTTCAGCTTACTTATTTTGCTAAGAATAATGACTACATTTAAGGAAAGACAAACAGTCATATTCTTTGGTTATGGAAGCAAAGATGTGGGCTTCTTTGCTTATCAATAACCAAATACTTGATTCAGTTTTTACAGAAAGTATATTTATCGTCTAAAGCACCACAATCAGTAAACAAACCATTGCTCATAAATGACCTCGTGGCGCAACGGTAGCGTGTCTGACTCCATATCAGAAGGTTGCGTGTTCAAATCATGTCGGGGTTAATTACCATTTTGAAGATGAAATTTACCAAATGAAACACCATAAAAGAAACAAATTGCCAAGTCTGTCATCCACCTTCTGTAATGTGATATTTGCTCACAGGGATAACTATATCACCTGCACAGTTTCATAATAAATGTCCATTCTGCTCATTTCTCATAATACTTATGCAAAAATAACCCAGTTTATTGGAAATTACCATATCTTGACATTGAAGCATACTCTGTACTCTTGGTTTCTTTATGACTAAGTTTTGTTTCATATTGCATCATTTCAATTCCGGTCACAGACAACTTCAAAATTTTACGTAAGTGCTAACACCAACAATTACTTTATTTTGTAAGACATTTAGAAGTAATTTTATTTTTTTGATCAATTTTTCCTTTCAGCTTACTTATTTTGCTAAGAATAATGACTACATTTAAGGAAAGACAAACAGTCATATTCTTTGGTTATGGAAGCAAAGATGTGGGCTTGTTTGCTTATCAATACCAAATTCTTGATTCAGTTTTTACAGAAAGTATATTTATCGTCTAAAGCACCGCAATCAGTAAACATACCATTGCTCATAAATGACCTCGTGGCGCAACGGTAGCGCGTCTGACTCCAGATCAGAAGGTTGCGTGTTCAAATCACGTCGGGGTCAATTACCATTTTGAAGATGAAATTTACCAAATGAAACACCATAAAAGAAACAAATTGCCAAGTCTGTCATCCACCTTCTGTAATGTGATATTTGCTCACAGTTATAACTATATCACCTGCACAGTTTCATAATAAATGCCCATTCTGCTCATTTCTCATATTACTTATACAAAAAATACCCAGTTAATTGGACATCACCATATCTTGACATTGAAGCATACTCTGTACTCTTAGTTTCTTTATGATTAAGTTTTGTTTCATATTGCATCATTTCAATTCCGGTCACTTACAACTTCAAAATTTTACATAAGTGCTAACACCAACAATTACTTTATTTTGTAAGACATTTAGAAGTAATTTTATTTTTTTGATCAATTTTTCCTTTCAGCTTACTTATTTTGCTAAGAATAATGACTACATTTAAGGAAAGACAAACAGTCATATTCTTTGGTTATGGAAGCAAAGATGTGGGCTTGTTTGCTTATCAATAACCAAATTCTTGATTCAGTTTTTACAGAAAGTATATTTATTGTCTAAAGCACCGCAATCAGTAAACAAACCATTGCTCATAAATGATCTCATGGCGCAACGGTAGCGCGTCTGACTCCAGATCAGAAGGTTGCGTGTTCAAATCACGTCGGGGTCAATTACCATTTTAAAGATGAAATTTACCAAATGAAACACCATAAAAGAAACAAATTGCAAAGTCTGTCATCCACCTTCTGTAATGTGATATTTGCTCACAGGGATAACTATATCACCTGCACAGTTTCATAATAAATGCTCATTTCTCATAATACTTATAAAAAAATACCCAGTTAATTGGACATCACCATATCTTGACATTGAAGCATACTCTGTACTCTTGGTTTCTTTATGATTAAGTTTTGTTTCATATTGCATCATTTCAATTCCGGTAACTTACATCTTCAAAATTTTACATAAGTGCTAACGCCAACAATTACTTTATTTTGTAAGACATTTAGAAGTAATTTGATTTTTTTGATCAATTTTTCCTTTCAGCTTACTTATTTTGCTAAGAATAATGACTACATTTAAGGAAAGACAAACAGTCATATTCTTTGGTTATGGAAGCAAAGATGTGGGCTTGTTTGCTTATCAATAACCAAACTCTTGATTCAGTTTTTACAGAAAGTATATTTATCGTCTAAAGCACCGCAATCAGTAAACAAACCATTGCTCATAAATGACCTCGTGGCGCAACGGTAGCGCGTCTGACTCCAGATCAGAAGGTTGCGTGTTCAAATCACGTCGGGGTTAATTACCATTTTGAACATGAAATTTACCAAATGAAACACCATAAAAGAAACAAATTGCCAAGTCTGTCATCCACCTTCTGTAATGTGATATTTGCTCACAGGGATAACTATATCACCTGCACAGTTTCATAATAAATGCCCATTCTGCTCATTTCTCATAATACTTATACAAAAAATACCCAGTTAATTGGACATCACCATATCTTGACATTGAAGCATACTCTGTACTCTTGGTTTCTTTATGATTAAGTTTTGTTTCATATTGCATCATTTCAATTCCGGTAACTTACATCTTCAAAATTTTGCATAAGTGCTAACACCAACAATTACTTTATTTTGTAAGACATTTAGAAGTAATTTGATTTTTTTGATCAATTTTTCCTTTCAGCTTACTTATTTTGCTAAGAATAATGACTACATTTAAGGAAAGACAAACAGTCATATTCTTTGGTTATGGAAGCAAAGATGTGGGCTTGTTTGCTTATCAATAACCAAATTCTTGATTCAGTTTTTACAGAAAGTATACTTATCGTCTAAAGCACCGCAATCAGTAAACAAACCATTGCTCATAAATGACCTCATGGCACAACGGTAGCGCGTTTGACTCCAGATCAGAAGGTTGCGTGTTCAAATCACGTCGGGGTCAATTACCATTTTGAAGATGAAATTTACCAAATGAAACACCATAAAAGAAACAAATTGCCAAGTCTGTCATCCACCTTCTGTAATGTGATATTTGCTCACAGGGATAACTATATCACCTGCACAGTTTCATAATAAATGCCCATTCTGCTCATTTCTCATATTACTTATACAAAAAATACCCAGTTAATTGGACATCACCATATCTTGACATTAAAGCATACTCTGTACTCTTGGTTTCTTTATGATTAAGTTTTGTTTCATATTGCATCATTTCAATTCCGGTCACTTACAACTTCAAAATTTTACATAAGTGCTTACACCAACAATTACTTTATTTTGTAAGACATTTAGAAGTAATTTGATTTTTTTGATCAATTTTTCCTTTCAGCTTACTTATTTTGCTAAGAATAATGACTACATTTAAGGAAAGACAAACAGTCATATTCTTTGGTTATGGAAGCAAAGATGTGGGCTTGTTTGCTTATCAATAACCAAATTCTTGATTCAGTTTTGCAGAAAGTATATTTATCATCTAAAGCACCGCAATCAGTAAACAAACCATTGCTCATAAATGACCTCGTGGCGCAACAGTAGCGCGTCTGACTCCAGATCAGAAGGTTGCGTGTTCAAATCACGTCGGGGTCAATTACCATTTTGAAGATGAAATTTACCAAATGAAACACCATAAAAGAAACAAATTGCAAAGTCTGTCATCCACCTTCTGTAATGTGATATTTGCTCACAGGGATAACTATATCACCTGCACAGTTTCATAATAAATGCCCATTCTGCTCATTTCTCATAATACTTATACAAAAAATACCCAGTTAATTTGACATCACCATATCTTGACATTGAAGCATACTCTGTACTCTTGGTTTCTTTATGATTAAGTTTTGTTTCATATTGCATCATTTCAATTCCGGTAATTTACATCTTCAAAATTTTACATAAGTGCTAACACCAACAATTACTTTATTTTGTAAGACATTTAGAAGTAATTTGATTTTTTTGATCAATTTTTCCTTTCAGCTTACTTATTTTGCTAAGAATAATGACTTTACATTTAAGGAAAGACAAACAGTCATATTCTTTGGTTATGGAAGCAAAGATGTGGGCTTCTTTGCTTATCAATAACCAAATTCTTGATTCAGTTTTTACAGAAAGTATATTTATCGTCTAAAGCACCACAATCAGTAAACAAACCATTGTTCATAAATGACCTCGTGGCGCAACGGTAGCGTGTCTGAGTCCATATCAGAAGGTTGCGTGTTCAAATCATGTTGGGGTTAATTACCATTTTGAAGATGAAATTTACCAAATGAAACACCATAAAAGAAACAAATTGCCAAGTCTGTCATCCACCTTCTGTAATGTGATATTTGCTCACAGGGATAACTATATCACCTGCACAGTTTCATAATAAATGCTCATTTCTCATAATACTTATACAAAAAATACCCAGTTAATTGGACATCACCATATCTTGACATTGAAGCATACTCTGTACTCTTGGTTTCTTTATGATTAAGTTTTGTTTCATATTGCATCATTTCAATTCCGGTCACTTACAACTTCAAAATTTTACATAAGTGCTAACACCAACAATTACTTTATTTTGTAAGACATTTAGAAGTAATTTGATTTTTTTGATAAATTTTTCCTTTCAGCTCACTTATTTTGCTAAGAATAATGACTACATTTAAGGAAAAGACAAACAGTCATATTCTTTGGTTATGGAAGCAAAGATGTGGGCTTGTTTGCTTATCAATAACCAAATTCTTGATTCAGTTTTTACAGAAAGTATATTTATCGTCTAAAGCACCGCAATCAGTAAACAAACCATTGCTCATAAATGACCTCGTGGCGCAACAGTAGCACGTCTGACTCCAGATCAGAAGGTTGCGTGTTCAAATCACGTCGGGGTCAATTACTATTTTGAAGATGAAATTTACCAAATGAAACACCATAAAAGAAACAAATTGCCAATTCTGTCATCCACCTTCTGTACTGTGATATTTGCTCACAGGGATAACTATATCACCTGCACAGTTTCATAATAAATGCCCATTCTGCTCATTTCTCATAATACTTATACAAAAAATACCCAGTTAATTTGACATCACCATATCTTGACATTGAAGCATACTCTGTACTCTTGGTTTCTTTATGATTAAGTTTTGTTTCATATTGCATCATTTCAATTCCGGTAACTTACATCTTCAAAATTTTACATAAGTGCTAACACCAACAATTACTTTATTTTGTAAGACATTTAGAAGTAATTTTATTTTTTTGATCAATTTTTCCTTTCAGCTTACTTATTTTGCTAAGAATAATGACTACATTTAAGGAAAGACAAACAGTCATATTCTTTGGTTATGGAAGCAAAGATGTGGGCTTGTTTGCTTATCAATAACCAAATTCTTGATTCAGTTTTTACAGAAAGTATATTTATCGTCTAAAGCACCGCAATCAGTAAACAAACCATTGCTCATAAATGACCTCGTGGCGCAACGGTAGCGCGTCTGACTGCAGATCAGAAGGTTGCGTGTTCAAATCACGTCGGGGTCAATTACCATTTTGAAGATGAAATTTACCAAATGAAACACCATAAAAGAAACAAATTGCCAAGTCTGTCATCCACCTTCTGTAATGTGATATTTGCTCACAGGGATAACTATATCACCTGCACAGTTTCATAATAAATGCCCATTCTGCTCATTTCTCATAATACTTATACAAAAAATACCCAGTTAATTTGACATTGAAGCATACTCTGTACTCTTGGTTTCTTTATGATTAAGTTTTGTTTCATATTGCATCATTTCAATTCCGGTAACTTACATCTTCAAAATTTTACATAAGTGCTAACACCAACAATTACTTTATTTTGTAAGACATTTAGAAGTAATTTGATTTTTTTGATCAATTTTTCCTTTCAGCTTACTTATTTTGCTAAGAATAATGACTACATTTAAGGAAAGACAAACAGTCATATTCTTTGGTTATGGAAGCAAAGATGTGGGCTTGTTTGCTTATCAATAACCAAATTCTTGATTCAGTTTTTACAGAAAGTATACTTATCGTCTAAAGCACCGCAATCAGTAAACAAACCATTGCTCATAAATGACCTCGTGGCACAACGGTAGCGCGTCTGACTCCAGATCAGAAGGTTGCGTGTTCAAATCACGTCGGGGTCAATTACCCTTTTGAAGATGAAATTTACCAAATGAAACACCATAAAAGAAACAAATTGCCAAGTCTGTCATCCACCTTCTGTAATGTGATATTTGCTCACAGGGATAACTATATCACCTGCACAGTTTCATAATAAATGCCCATTCTGCTCATTTCTCATAATACTTATACAAAAAATACCCAGTTAATTTGACATCACCATATCTTGACATTGAAGCATACTCTGTACTCTTGGTTTCTTTATGATTAAGTTTTGTTTCATATTGCATCATTTCAATTCCGGTAACTTACATCTTCAAAATTTTACATAAGTGCTAACACCAACAATAACTTTATTTTGTAAGACATTTAGAAGTAATTTGATTTTTTTGATCAATTTTTCCTTTCAGCTTACTTATTTTGCTAAGAATAATGACTTTACATTTAAGGAAAGACAAACAGTCATATTCTTTGGTTATGGAAGCAAAGATGTGGGCTTCTTTGCTTATCGATAACCAAATTCTTGATTCAGTTTTTACAGAAAGTATATTTATCGTCTAAAGCACCACAATCAGTAAACAAACCATTGCTCATAAATGACCTCGTGGCGCAACGGTAGAGTGTCTGACTCCATATCAGAAGGTTGCGTGTTCAAATCATGTCGGGGTTAATTACTATTTTGAAGATGAAATTTACCAAATGAAACACCATAAAAGAAACAAATTGCCAAGTCTGTCATCCACCTTCTGTAATGTGATATTTGCTCACAGGGATAACTATATCACCTGCACAGTTTCATAATAAATGTCCATTCTGCTCATTTCTCATAATACTTATGCAAAAATAACCCAGTTTATTGGAAATTACCATATCTTGACATTGAAGCATACTCTGTACTCTTGGTTTCTTTATGACTAAGTTTTGCTTCATATTGCATCATTTCAATTCTGGTCACAGACAACTTCAAAATTTTACGTAAGTGCTAACACCAACAATTACTTTATTTTGTAAGACATTTAGAAGTAATTTTATTTTTTTGATCAATTTTTCCTTTCAGCTTACTTATTTTGCTAAGAATAATGACTACATTTAAGGAAAGACAAACAGTCATATTCTTTGGTTATGGAAGCAAAGATGTGGGCTTGTTTGCTTATCAATACCAAATTCTTGATTCAGTTTTTACAGAAAGTATATTTATCGTCTAAAGCACCGCAATCAGTAAACAAACCATTGCTCATAAATGACCTTGTGGCGCAACGGTAGCGCGTCTGACTCCAGATCAGAAGGTTGCGTGTTCAAATCACGTCGGGGTCAATTACCATTTTGAAGATGAAATTTACCAAATGAAACACCATAAAAGAAACAAATTGCCAAGTCTGTCATCCACCTTCTGTAATGTGATATTTGCTCACAGTTATAACTATATCACCTGCACAGTTTCATAATAAATGCTCATTTCTCATATTACTTATACAAAAAATACCCAGTTAATTTGACATCACCATATCTTGACATTGAAGCATACTCTGTACTCTTGGTTTCTTTATGATTAAGTTTTGTTTCATATTGCATCATTTCAATTCCGGTAACTTACATCTTCAAAATTTTACATAAGTGCTAACACCAACAATTACTTTATTTTGTAAGACATTTAGAAGTAATTTTATTTTTTTGATCAATTTTTCCTTTCAGCTTACTTATTTTGCTAAGAATAATGACTACATTTAAGGAAAGACAAACAGTCATATTCTTTGGTTATGGAAGCAAAGATGTGGGCTTGTTTGCTTATCAATAACCAAATTCTTGATTCAGTTTTTACAGAAAGTATATTTATCGTCTAAAGCACCGCAATCAGTAAACAAACCATTGCTCATAAATGACCTCGTGGCGCAACGGTAGCGCGTCTGACTGCAGATCAGAAGGTTGCGTGTTCAAATCACGTCGGGGTCAATTACCATTTTGAAGATGAAATTTACCAAATAAAACACCATAAAAGAAACAAATTGCCAAGTCTGTCATCCACCTTCTGTAATGTGATATTTGCTTACAGGGATAACTATATCACCTGCACAGTTTCATAATAAATGCCCATTCTGCTCATTTCTCATAATACTTATACAAAAAATACCCAGTTAATTTGACATCACCATATCTTGACATTGAAGCATACTCTGTACTCTTGGTTTCTTTATGATTAAGTTTTGTTTCATATTGCATCATTTCAATTCCGGTAACTTACATCTTCAAAATTTTACATAAGTGCTAACACCAACAATTACTTTATTTTGTAAGACATTTAGAAGTAATTTGATTTTTTTTATCAATTTTTCCTTTCAGCTTACTTATTTTGCTAAGAATAATGACTTTACATTTAAGGAAAGACAAACAGTCATATTCTTTGGTTATGGAAGCAAAGATGTGGGCTTCTTTGCTTATCAATAACCAAATTCTTGACTCAGTTTTTACAGAAAGTATATTTATCGTCTAAAGCACCACAATCAGTAAACAAACCATTGCTCATAAATGACCTCGTGGCGCAACGGTAGCGTGTCTGACTCCATATCAGAAGGTTGCGTGTTCAAATCATGTCGGGGTTAATTACCATTTTGAAGATGAAATTTACCAAATGAAACACCATAAAAGAAACAAATTGCCAAGTCTGTCATCCACCTTCTGTAATGTGATATTTGTTCACAGGGATAACTATATCACCTGCACAGTTTCATAATAAATGTCCATTCTGCTCATTTCTCATAATACTTATGCAAAAATAACCCAGTTTATTGGAAATTACCATATCTTGACATTGAAGCATACTCTGTACTCTTGGTTTCTTTATGACTAAGTTTTGTTTCATATTGCATCATTTCAATTCCGGTCACAGACAACTTCAAAATTTTACGTAAGTGCTAACACCAACAATTACTTTATTTTGTAAGACATTTAGAAGTAATTTTATTTTTTTGATCAATTTTTCCTTTCAGCTTACTTATTTTGCTAAGAATAATGACTACATTTAAGGAAAGACAAACAGTCATATTCTTTGGTTATGGAAGCAAAGATGTGGGCTTGTTTGCTTATCAATACCAAATTCTTGATTCAGTTTTTACAGAAAGTATATTTATCGTCTAAAGCACCGCAATCAGTAAACAAACCATTGCTCATAAATGACCTCGTGGCGCAACGGTAGCGCGTCTGACTCCAGATCAGAAGGTTGCGTGTTCAAATCACGTCGGGGTCAATTACCATTTTGAAGATGAAATTTACCAAATGAAACACCATAAAAGAAACAAATTGCCAAGTCTGTCATCCACCTTCTGTAATGTGATATTTGCTCACAGGGATAACTATATCACCTGCACAGTTTCATAATAAATGCCCATTCTGCTCATTTCTCATAATACTTATACAAAAAATACCCAGTTAATTTGACATCACCATATCTTGACATTGAAGCATACTCTGTACTCTTGGTTTCTTTATGATTAAGTTTTGTTTCATATTGCATCATTTCAATTCCGGTAACTTACATCTTCAAAATTTTACATAAGTGCTAACACCAACAATGACTTTATTTTGTAAGACATTTAGAAGTAATTTGATTTTTTTGATCAATTTTTCCTTTCAGCTTACTTATTTTGCTAAGAATAATGACTTTACATTTAAGGAAAGACAAACAGTCATATTCTTTGGTTATGGAAGCAAAGATGTGGGCTTGTTTGCTTATCAATAACCAAATTCTTGATTCAGTTTTTACAGAAAGTATATTTATCGTCTAAAGCACCGCAATCAGTAAACAAACCATTGCTCATAAATGACCTCGTGGCGCAACGGTAGCGCGTCTGACTCCAGATCAGAAGGTTGCGTGTTCAAATCACGTCGGGGTCAATTACCATTTTGAAGATGAAATTTACCAAATGAAACACCATAAAAGAAACAAATTGCCAAGTCTGTCATCCACCTTCTGTAATGTGATATTTGCTCACAGGGATAACTATATCACCTGCACAGTTTCATAATAAATGCCCATTCTGCTCATTTCTCATAATACTTATACAAAAAATACCCAGTTAATTTGACATCACCATATCTTGACATTGAAGCATACTCTGTACTCTTGGTTTCTTTATGATTAAGTTTTGTTTCATATTGCATCATTTCAATTCCGGTAACTTACATCTTCAAAATTTTACATAAGTGCTAACACCAACAATTACTTTATTTTGTAAGACATTTAGAAGTAATTTGATTTTTTTGATCAATTTTTCCTTTCAGCTTACTTATTTTGCTAAGAATAATGACTTTACATTTAAGGAAAGACAAACAGTCATATTCTTTGGTTATGGAAGCAAAGATGTGGGCTTCTTTGCTTATCAATAACCAAATTCTTGATTCAGTTTTTACAGAAAGTATATTTATCGTCTAAAGCACCACAATCAGTAAACAAACCATTGCTCATAAATGACCTCGTGGCGCAACGGTAGCGTGTCTGACTCCATATCAGAAGGTTGCGTGTTCAAATCATGTCGGGGTTAATTACCATTTTGAAGATGAAATTTACCAAATGAAACACCATAAAAGAAACAAATTGCCAAGTCTGTCATCCACCTTCTGTAATGTGATATTTGCTCACAGGGATAACTATATCACCTGCACAGTTTCATAATAAATGCTCATTTCTCATAATACTTATACAAAAAATACCCAGTTAATTGGACATCACCATATCTTGACATTGAAGCATACTCTGTACTCTTGGTTTCTTTATGATTAAGTTTTGTTTCATATTGCATCATTTCAATTCCGGTAACTTACATCTTCAAAATTTTACATAAGTGCTAACACCAACAATTACTTTATTTTGTAAGACATTTAGAAGTAATTTTATTTTTTTGATCAATTTTTCCTTTCAGCTTACTTATTTTGCTAAGAATAATGACTACATTTAAGGAAAGACAAACAGTCATATTCTTTGGTTATGGAAGCAAAGATGTGGGCTTGTTTGCTTATCAATAACCAAATTCTTGATTCAGTTTTTACAGAAAGTATATTTATCGTCTAAAGCACCGCAATCAGTAAACAAACCATTGCTCATAAATGACCTCGTGGCGCAATGGTAGCGCGTCTGACTCCAGATCAGAAGGTTGCGTGTTCAAATCACGTCGGGGTCAATTACCATTTTGAAGATGAAATTTACCAAATGAAACACCATAAAAGAAACAAATTGCCAAGTCTGTCATCCACCTTCTGTAATGTGATATTTGCTCACAGGGATAACTATATCACCTGCACAGTTTCATAATAAATGCCCATTCTGCTCATTTCTCATAATACTTATACAAAAAATACCCAGTTAATTTGACATCACCATATCTTGACATTGAAGCATACTCTGTACTTTTGGTTTCTTTATGATTAAGTTTTGTTTCATATTGCATCATTTCAATTCCGGTAACTTACATCTTCAAAATTTTACATAAGTGCTAACACCAACAATGACTTTATTTTGTAAGACATTTAGAAGTAATTTGATTTTTTTGATCAATTTTTCCTTTCAGCTTACTTATTTTGCTAAGAATAATGACTTTACATTTAAGGAAAGACAAACAGTCATATTCTTTGGTTATGGAAGCAAAGATGTGGGCTTGTTTGCTTATCAATAACCAAATTCTTGATTCAGTTTTTACAGAAAGTATATTTATCGTCTAAAGCACCGCAATCAGTAAACAAACCATTGCTCATAAATGACCTCGTGGCGCAACGGTAGCGCGTCTGACTCCAGATCAGAAGGTTGCGTGTTCAAATCACGTCGGGGTCAATTACCATTTTAGAAGATGAAATTTACCAAATGAAACACCATAAAAGAAACAAATTGCCAAGTCTGTCATCCACCTTCTGTAATGTGATATTTGCTCACAGGGATAACTATATCACCTGCACAGTTTCATAATAAATGCTCATTTCTCATAATACTTATACAAAAAATACCCAGTTAATTGGACATCACCATATCTTGACATTGAAGCATACTCTGTACTCTTGGTTTCTTTATGATTAAGTTTTGTTTCATATTGCATCATTTCAATTCCGGTAACTTACATCTTCAAAATTTTACATAAGTGCTAACACCAACAATTACTTTATTTTGTAAGACATTTAGAAGTAATTTTATTTTTTTGATCAATTTTTCCTTTCAGCTTACTTATTTTGCTAAGAATAATGACTACATTTAAGGAAAGACAAACAGTCATATTCTTTGGTTATGGAAGCAAAGATGTGGGCTTGTTTGCTTATCAATAACCAAATTCTTGATTCAGTTTTTACAGAAAGTATATTTATCGTCTAAAGCACCGCAATCAGTAAACAAACCATTGCTCATAAATGACCTCGTGGCGCAATGGTAGCGCGTCTGACTCCAGATCGGAAGGTTGCGTGTTCAAATCACGTCGGGGTCAATTACCATTTTGAAGATGAAATTTACCAAATGAAACACCATAAAAGAAACAAATTGCCAAGTCTGTCATCCACCTTCTGTAAAGTGATATTTGCTCACAGGGATAACTATATCACCTGCACAGTTTCATAATAAATGCCCATTCTGCTCATTTTTCATAATACTTATACAAAAAATACCCAGTAAATTTGACATCACCATATCTTGACATTGAAGCATACTCTGTACTCTTGGTTTCTTTATGATTAAGTTTTGTTTCATATTGCATCATTTCAATTCCGGTCACTTACAACTTCAAAATTTTACATAAGTGCTAACACCAACAATTACTTTATTTTGTAAGACATTTAGAAGTAATTTTATTTTTTTTGATCAATTTTTCCTTTCAGCTTACTTATTTTGCTCAGAATAATGACTACATTTAAGGAAAGACAAACAGTCATATTCTTTGGTTATGGAAGCAAAGATGTGGGCTTCTTTGCTTATCGATAACCAAATTCTTGATTCAGTTTTTACAGAAAGTATATTTATCGTCTAAAGCACCACAATCAGTAAACAAACCATTGCTCATAAATGACCTCGTGGCGCAACGGTAGAGTGTCTGACTCCATATCAGAAGGTTGCGTGTTCAAATCATGTCGGGGTTAATTACTATTTTGAAGATGAAATTTACCAAATGAAACACCATAAAAGAAACAAATTGCCAAGTCTGTCATCCACCTTCTGTAATGTGATATTTGCTCACAGGGATAACTATATCACCTGCACAGTTTCATAATAAATGTCCATTCTGCTCATTTCTCATAATACTTATGCAAAAATAACCCAGTTTATTGGAAATTACCATATCTTGACATTGAAGCATACTCTGTACTCTTGGTTTCTTTATGACTAAGTTTTGCTTCATATTGCATCATTTCAATTCTGGTCACAGACAACTTCAAAATTTTACGTAAGTGCTAACACCAACAATTACTTTATTTTGTAAGACATTTAGAAGTAATTTTATTTTTTTGATCAATTTTTCCTTTCAGCTTACTTATTTTGCTAAGAATAATGACTACATTTAAGGAAAGACAAACAGTCATATTCTTTGGTTATGGAAGCAAAGATGTGGGCTTGTTTGCTTATCAATACCAAATTCTTGATTCAGTTTTTACAGAAAGTATATTTATCGTCTAAAGCACCGCAATCAGTAAACAAACCATTGCTCATAAATGACCTTGTGGCGCAACGGTAGCGCGTCTGACTCCAGATCAGAAGGTTGCGTGTTCAAATCACGTCGGGGTCAATTACCATTTTGAAGATGAAATTTACCAAATGAAACACCATAAAAGAAACAAATTGCCAAGTCTGTCATCCACCTTCTGTAATGTGATATTTGCTCACAGTTATAACTATATCACCTGCACAGTTTCATAATAAATGCTCATTTCTCATATTACTTATACAAAAAATACCCAGTTAATTTGACATCACCATATCTTGACATTGAAGCATACTCTGTACTCTTGGTTTCTTTATGATTAAGTTTTGTTTCATATTGCATCATTTCAATTCCGGTAACTTACATCTTCAAAATTTTACATAAGTGCTAACACCAACAATTACTTTATTTTGTAAGACATTTAGAAGTAATTTTATTTTTTTGATCAATTTTTCCTTTCAGCTTACTTATTTTGCTAAGAATAATGACTACATTTAAGGAAAGACAAACAGTCATATTCTTTGGTTATGGAAGCAAAGATGTGGGCTTGTTTGCTTATCAATAACCAAATTCTTGATTCAGTTTTTACAGAAAGTATATTTATCGTCTAAAGCACCGCAATCAGTAAACAAACCATTGCTCATAAATGACCTCGTGGCGCAACGGTAGCGCGTCTGACTGCAGATCAGAAGGTTGCGTGTTCAAATCACGTCGGGGTCAATTACCATTTTGAAGATGAAATTTACCAAATAAAACACCATAAAAGAAACAAATTGCCAAGTCTGTCATCCACCTTCTGTAATGTGATATTTGCTTACAGGGATAACTATATCACCTGCACAGTTTCATAATAAATGCCCATTCTGCTCATTTCTCATAATACTTATACAAAAAATACCCAGTTAATTTGACATCACCATATCTTGACATTGAAGCATACTCTGTACTCTTGGTTTCTTTATGATTAAGTTTTGTTTCATATTGCATCATTTCAATTCCGGTAACTTACATCTTCAAAATTTTACATAAGTGCTAACACCAACAATTACTTTATTTTGTAAGACATTTAGAAGTAATTTGATTTTTTTTATCAATTTTTCCTTTCAGCTTACTTATTTTGCTAAGAATAATGACTTTACATTTAAGGAAAGACAAACAGTCATATTCTTTGGTTATGGAAGCAAAGATGTGGGCTTCTTTGCTTATCAATAACCAAATTCTTGACTCAGTTTTTACAGAAAGTATATTTATCGTCTAAAGCACCACAATCAGTAAACAAACCATTGCTCATAAATGACCTCGTGGCGCAACGGTAGCGTGTCTGACTCCATATCAGAAGGTTGCGTGTTCAAATCATGTCGGGGTTAATTACCATTTTGAAGATGAAATTTACCAAATGAAACACCATAAAAGAAACAAATTGCCAAGTCTGTCATCCACCTTCTGTAATGTGATATTTGTTCACAGGGATAACTATATCACCTGCACAGTTTCATAATAAATGTCCATTCTGCTCATTTCTCATAATACTTATGCAAAAATAACCCAGTTTATTGGAAATTACCATATCTTGACATTGAAGCATACTCTGTACTCTTGGTTTCTTTATGACTAAGTTTTGTTTCATATTGCATCATTTCAATTCCGGTCACAGACAACTTCAAAATTTTACGTAAGTGCTAACACCAACAATTACTTTATTTTGTAAGACATTTAGAAGTAATTTTATTTTTTTGATCAATTTTTCCTTTCAGCTTACTTATTTTGCTAAGAATAATGACTACATTTAAGGAAAGACAAACAGTCATATTCTTTGGTTATGGAAGCAAAGATGTGGGCTTGTTTGCTTATCAATACCAAATTCTTGATTCAGTTTTTACAGAAAGTATATTTATCGTCTAAAGCACCGCAATCAGTAAACAAACCATTGCTCATAAATGACCTCGTGGCGCAACGGTAGCGCGTCTGACTCCAGATCAGAAGGTTGCGTGTTCAAATCACGTCGGGGTCAATTACCATTTTGAAGATGAAATTTACCAAATGAAACACCATAAAAGAAACAAATTGCCAAGTCTGTCATCCACCTTCTGTAATGTGATATTTGCTCACAGGGATAACTATATCACCTGCACAGTTTCATAATAAATGCCCATTCTGCTCATTTCTCATAATACTTATACAAAAAATACCCAGTTAATTTGACATCACCATATCTTGACATTGAAGCATACTCTGTACTCTTGGTTTCTTTATGATTAAGTTTTGTTTCATATTGCATCATTTCAATTCCGGTAACTTACATCTTCAAAATTTTACATAAGTGCTAACACCAACAATGACTTTATTTTGTAAGACATTTAGAAGTAATTTGATTTTTTTGATCAATTTTTCCTTTCAGCTTACTTATTTTGCTAAGAATAATGACTTTACATTTAAGGAAAGACAAACAGTCATATTCTTTGGTTATGGAAGCAAAGATGTGGGCTTGTTTGCTTATCAATAACCAAATTCTTGATTCAGTTTTTACAGAAAGTATATTTATCGTCTAAAGCACCGCAATCAGTAAACAAACCATTGCTCATAAATGACCTCGTGGCGCAACGGTAGCGCGTCTGACTCCAGATCAGAAGGTTGCGTGTTCAAATCACGTCGGGGTCAATTACCATTTTGAAGATGAAATTTACCAAATGAAACACCATAAAAGAAACAAATTGCCAAGTCTGTCATCCACCTTCTGTAATGTGATATTTGCTCACAGGGATAACTATATCACCTGCACAGTTTCATAATAAATGCCCATTCTGCTCATTTCTCATAATACTTATACAAAAAATACCCAGTTAATTTGACATCACCATATCTTGACATTGAAGCATACTCTGTACTCTTGGTTTCTTTATGATTAAGTTTTGTTTCATATTGCATCATTTCAATTCCGGTAACTTACATCTTCAAAATTTTACATAAGTGCTAACACCAACAATTACTTTATTTTGTAAGACATTTAGAAGTAATTTGATTTTTTTGATCAATTTTTCCTTTCAGCTTACTTATTTTGCTAAGAATAATGACTTTACATTTAAGGAAAGACAAACAGTCATATTCTTTGGTTATGGAAGCAAAGATGTGGGCTTCTTTGCTTATCAATAACCAAATTCTTGATTCAGTTTTTACAGAAAGTATATTTATCGTCTAAAGCACCACAATCAGTAAACAAACCATTGCTCATAAATGACCTCGTGGCGCAACGGTAGCGTGTCTGACTCCATATCAGAAGGTTGCGTGTTCAAATCATGTCGGGGTTAATTACCATTTTGAAGATGAAATTTACCAAATGAAACACCATAAAAGAAACAAATTGCCAAGTCTGTCATCCACCTTCTGTAATGTGATATTTGCTCACAGGGATAACTATATCACCTGCACAGTTTCATAATAAATGCTCATTTCTCATAATACTTATACAAAAAATACCCAGTTAATTGGACATCACCATATCTTGACATTGAAGCATACTCTGTACTCTTGGTTTCTTTATGATTAAGTTTTGTTTCATATTGCATCATTTCAATTCCGGTAACTTACATCTTCAAAATTTTACATAAGTGCTAACACCAACAATTACTTTATTTTGTAAGACATTTAGAAGTAATTTTATTTTTTTGATCAATTTTTCCTTTCAGCTTACTTATTTTGCTAAGAATAATGACTACATTTAAGGAAAGACAAACAGTCATATTCTTTGGTTATGGAAGCAAAGATGTGGGCTTGTTTGCTTATCAATAACCAAATTCTTGATTCAGTTTTTACAGAAAGTATATTTATCGTCTAAAGCACCGCAATCAGTAAACAAACCATTGCTCATAAATGACCTCGTGGCGCAATGGTAGCGCGTCTGACTCCAGATCAGAAGGTTGCGTGTTCAAATCACGTCGGGGTCAATTACCATTTTGAAGATGAAATTTACCAAATGAAACACCATAAAAGAAACAAATTGCCAAGTCTGTCATCCACCTTCTGTAATGTGATATTTGCTCACAGGGATAACTATATCACCTGCACAGTTTCATAATAAATGCCCATTCTGCTCATTTCTCATAATACTTATACAAAAAATACCCAGTTAATTTGACATCACCATATCTTGACATTGAAGCATACTCTGTACTTTTGGTTTCTTTATGATTAAGTTTTGTTTCATATTGCATCATTTCAATTCCGGTAACTTACATCTTCAAAATTTTACATAAGTGCTAACACCAACAATGACTTTATTTTGTAAGACATTTAGAAGTAATTTGATTTTTTTGATCAATTTTTCCTTTCAGCTTACTTATTTTGCTAAGAATAATGACTTTACATTTAAGGAAAGACAAACAGTCATATTCTTTGGTTATGGAAGCAAAGATGTGGGCTTGTTTGCTTATCAATAACCAAATTCTTGATTCAGTTTTTACAGAAAGTATATTTATCGTCTAAAGCACCGCAATCAGTAAACAAACCATTGCTCATAAATGACCTCGTGGCGCAACGGTAGCGCGTCTGACTCCAGATCAGAAGGTTGCGTGTTCAAATCACGTCGGGGTCAATTACCATTTTAGAAGATGAAATTTACCAAATGAAACACCATAAAAGAAACAAATTGCCAAGTCTGTCATCCACCTTCTGTAATGTGATATTTGCTCACAGGGATAACTATATCACCTGCACAGTTTCATAATAAATGCTCATTTCTCATAATACTTATACAAAAAATACCCAGTTAATTGGACATCACCATATCTTGACATTGAAGCATACTCTGTACTCTTGGTTTCTTTATGATTAAGTTTTGTTTCATATTGCATCATTTCAATTCCGGTAACTTACATCTTCAAAATTTTACATAAGTGCTAACACCAACAATTACTTTATTTTGTAAGACATTTAGAAGTAATTTTATTTTTTTGATCAATTTTTCCTTTCAGCTTACTTATTTTGCTAAGAATAATGACTACATTTAAGGAAAGACAAACAGTCATATTCTTTGGTTATGGAAGCAAAGATGTGGGCTTGTTTGCTTATCAATAACCAAATTCTTGATTCAGTTTTTACAGAAAGTATATTTATCGTCTAAAGCACCGCAATCAGTAAACAAACCATTGCTCATAAATGACCTCGTGGCGCAATGGTAGCGCGTCTGACTCCAGATCGGAAGGTTGCGTGTTCAAATCACGTCGGGGTCAATTACCATTTTGAAGATGAAATTTACCAAATGAAACACCATAAAAGAAACAAATTGCCAAGTCTGTCATCCACCTTCTGTAAAGTGATATTTGCTCACAGGGATAACTATATCACCTGCACAGTTTCATAATAAATGCCCATTCTGCTCATTTTTCATAATACTTATACAAAAAATACCCAGTAAATTTGACATCACCATATCTTGACATTGAAGCATACTCTGTACTCTTGGTTTCTTTATGATTAAGTTTTGTTTCATATTGCATCATTTCAATTCCGGTCACTTACAACTTCAAAATTTTACATAAGTGCTAACACCAACAATTACTTTATTTTGTAAGACATTTAGAAGTAATTTTATTTTTTTTGATCAATTTTTCCTTTCAGCTTACTTATTTTGCTCAGAATAATGACTACATTTAAGGAAAGACAAACAGTCATATTCTTTGGTTATGGAAGCAAAGATGTGGGCTTCTTTGCTTATCAATAACCAAATTCTTGATTCAGTTTTTACAGAAAGTATATTTATCGTCTAAAGCACCACAATCAGTAAACAAACCATTGCTCATAAATGACCTCGTAGCGCAACGGTAGCGTGTCTGACTCCATATCAGAAGGTTGCGTGTTCAAATCATGTCGGGGTTAATTACCATTTTGAAGATGAAATTTACCAAATGAAACACCATAAAAGAAACAAATTGCCAAGTCTGTCATCCACCTTCTGTAATGTGATATTTGCTCACAGGGATAACTATATCACCTGCACAGTTTCATAATAAATGTCCATTCTGCTCATTTCTCATAATACTTATGCAAAAATAACCCAGTTTATTGGAAATTACCATATCTTGACATTGAAGCATACTCTGTACTCTTGGTTTCTTTATGACTAAGTTTTGTTTCATATTGCATCATTTCAATTCCGGTCACAGACAACTTCAAAATTTTACGTAAGTGCTAACACCAACAATGACTTTATTTTGTAAGACATTTAGAAGTAATTTGATTTTTTTGATCAATTTTTCCTTTCAGCTTACTTATTTTGCTAAGAATAATGACTTTACATTTAAGGAAAGACAAACAGTCATATTCTTTGGTTATGGAAGCAAAGATGTGGGCTTGTTTGCTTATCAATAACCAAATTCTTGATTCAGTTTTTACAGAAAGTATATTTATCGTCTAAAGCACCGCAATCAGTAAACAAACCATTGCTCATAAATGACCTCGTGGCGCAACGGTAGCGCGTCTGACTCCAGATCAGAAGGTTGCGTGTTCAAATCACGTCGGGGTCAATTACCATTTTGAAGATGAAATTTACCAAATGAAACACCATAAAAGAAACAAATTGCCAAGTCTGTCATCCACCTTCTGTAATGTGATATTTGCTCACAGGTATAACTATATCACCTGCACAGTTTCATAATAAATGTCCATTCTGCTCATTTCTCATATTACTTATACAAAAAATACCCAGTTAATTGGACATCACCATATCTTGACATTGAAGCATACTCTGTACTCTTGGTTTCTTTATGACTAAGTTTTGTTTCATATTGCATCATTTCAATTCCGGTCACAGACAACTTCAAAATTTTACATAAGTGCTAACACCAACAATTACTTTATTTTGTAAGACATTTAGAAGTAATTTGATTTTTTTGATCAATTTTTCCTTTCAGCTTACTTATTTTGCTAAGAATAATGACTTTACATTTAAGGAAAGACAAACAGTCATATTCTTTGGTTATGGAAGCAAAGATGTGGGCTTGTTTGCTTATCAATAACCAAATTCTTGATTCAGTTTTTACAGAAAGTATATTTATCATCTAAAGCACCACAATCAGTAAACAAACCATTGCTCATAAATGACCTTGTGGCGCAACGGTAGCGTGTCTGACTCCAGATCAGAAGGTTGCGTGTTCAAATCACGTCGGGGTCAATTACTATTTCGAAGATGAAATTTACCAAATGAAACACCATAAAAGAAACAAATTGCCAAGTCTGTCATCCACCTTCTGTAATGTGATATTTGCTCACAGATATAACTATATCACCTGCACAGTTTCATAATAAATGCTCATTTCTCATAATACTTATACAAAAAATACCAAGTTAATTGGACATTACCATATCTTGACATTGAAGCATACTCTGTACTCTTGGTTTCTTTATGACTAAGTTTTGTTTCATATTGCATCATTTCAATTCCGGTCACAGACAACTTCAAAATTTTACATAAGTGCTAACACCAACAATTACTTTATTTTGTAAGACATTTAGAAGTAATTTGATTTTTTTGATCAATTTTTCCTTTCAGCTTACTTATTTTGCTAAGAATAATGACTACATTTAAGGAAAGACAAACAGTCATATTCTTTGGTTATGGAAGCAAAGACGTGGGCTTGTTTGCTTATCAATAACCAAATTCTTGATTCAGTTTTTACAGAAAGTATATTTATCGTCTAAATCACTGCAATCAGTAAACAAACCATTGCTCATAAATGACCTCGTGGCGCAACGGTAGCGCGTCTGACTCCAGATCAGAAGGTTGCGTGTTCAAATCACGTCGGGGTCAATTACCATTTTGAAGATGAAATTTACCAAATGAAACACCATAAAAGAAACAAATTGCCAAGTCTGTCATCCACCTTCTGTAATGTGATATTTGCTCACAGGGATAACTATATCACCTGCACAGTTTCATAATAAATGCCCATTCTGCTCATTTCTCATAATACTTATACAAAAATACCCAGTTAATTTGACATCACCATATCTTGACATTGAAGCATACTCTGTACTCTTGGTTTCTTTATGATTAAGTTTTGTTTCATATTGCATCATTTCAATTCCGGTAACTTACATCTTCAAAATTTTACATAAGTGCTAACACCAACAATTACTTTATTTTGTAAGACATTTAGAAGTAATTTTATTTTTTTGATCAATTTTTCCTTTCAGATTACTTATTTTGCTAAGAATAATGACTTTACATTTAAGGAAAGACAAACAGTCATATTCTTTGGTTATGGAAGCAAAGATGTGGGCTTGTTTGCTTATCAATAACCAAATTCTTGATTCAGTTTTTACAGAAAGTATATTTATCGTCTAAAGCACCGCAATCAGTAAACAAACCGTTGCTCATAAATGACCTCGTGGCACAACGGTAGCGCGTTTGATTCCAGATCAGAAGGTTGCGTGTTCAAATCACGTTGGGGTCAATTACCATTTTGAAGATGAAATTTACCAAATGAAACACCATAAAAGAAACAAATTGCCAAGTCTGTCATCCACCTTCTGTAATGTGATATTTGCTCACAGGGATAACTATATCACCTGCACAGTTTCATAATAAATGCCCATTCTGCTCATTTCTCATAATACTTATACAAAAAATACCCAGTTAATTTGACATCACCATATCTTGACATTTAAGCATACTCTGTACTCTTGGTTCCTTTATGATTAAGTTTTGCTTCATATTGCATCATTTCAATTCCGGTAACTTACATCTTCAAAATTTTACATAAGTGCTAACACCAACAATTACTTTATTTTGTAAGACATTTAGAAGTAATTTTATTTTTTTGATCAATTTTTCCTTTCAGCTTTCTTATTTTGCTAAGAATAATGACTACATTTAAGGAAAGACAAACAGTCATATTCTTTGGTTATGGAAGCAAAGATGTGGGCTTGTTTGCTTATCAATAACCAAATTCTTGATTCAGTTTTTACAGAAAGTATATTTATCGTCTTAAGCACCGCAATCAGTAAACAAACCATTGCTCATAAATGACCTCGTGGCGCAACGGTAGCGCGTCTGACTCCAGATCAGAAAGTTGCGTGTTCAAATCACGTTGGGGTCAATTACCATTTTGAAGATGAAATTTACCAAATGAAACACCATAAAAGAAACAAATTGTCAAGTCTGTCATCCACCTTCTGCAAAGTGATATTTGCTCACAGGTATAACTATATCACCTGCACAGTTTAATAATAAATGCTCATTTCTCATATTACTTATACAAAAAATACCCAGTTAATTGGACATCACCATATCTTGACATTGAAGCATACTCTGTACTCTTGGTTTCTTTATGATTAAGTTTTGTTTCATATTGCATCATATCAATTCCGGTAACTTACATCCTCAAAATTTTACATAAGTGCTAACACCAACAATTACTTTATTTTGTAAGACATTTAGAAGTAATTTGATTTTTTTGATCAATTTTTCCTTTCAGCTTACTTATTTTGTTAAGAATAATGACTTTACATTTAAGGAAAGACAAACAGTCATATTCTTTGGTTATGGAAGCAAAGATGTGGGCTTGTTTGCTTATCAATAACAAATTCTTGATTCAGTTTTTACAGAAAGTATATTTATCGTCTAAAGCACCGCAATCAGTAAACAAACCATTGCTCATAAATGACCTCGTGGCACAACGGTAGCGTGTCTGATTAAAGATCAGAAGGTTGCGTGTTCAAATCACGTCGGGGTCAATTACCATTTTGAAGATGAAATTTACCAAATGAAACACCATAAAAGAAACAAATTGCCAAGTCTGTCATCCACCTTCTGTAATGTGATATTTGCTCACAGGGATAACTATATCACCTGCACAGTTTCATAATAAATGCCCATTCTGCTCATTTCTCATAATACTTATACAAAAAATACCCAGTTAATTTGACATCACCATATCTTGACATTGAAGCATACTCTGTACTCTTGGTTCCTTTATGATTAAGTTTTGTTTCATATTGCATCATTTCAATTCCGGTAACTTACATCTTCAAAATTTTACATAAGTGCTAACACCAACAATTACTTTATTTTGTAAGACATTTAGAAGTAATTTTATTTTTTTGATCAAATTTTCCTTTCAGCTTTCTTATTTTGCTAAGAATAATGACTACATTTAAGGAAAGAAAAACAGTCATATTCTTTGGTTATGGAAGCAAAGATGTGGGCTTGTTTGCTTATCAATAACCAAATTCTTGATTCAGTTTTTACAGAAAGTATATTTATCGTCTAAAGCACCGCAATCAGTAAACAAACCATTGCTTATAAATGACCTCGTGGCGCAACGGTAGCGCGTCTGACTCCAGATCAGAAGGTTGCGTGTTCAAATCACGTCGGGTCAATATCCATTTTGAAGATGAAATTTACCAAATGAAACACCATAAAAGAAACAAATTGCCAAGTCTGTCATCCACCTTCTGCAATGTGATAATTGCTCACAGGTATAACTATATCACCTGCACAGTTTCATAATAAATGCCCATTCTGCTCATTTCTCATATTACTTATACAAAAAATACCCAGTTAATTGGACATCACCATATCTTGACATTGAAGCATACTCTGTACTCTTGGTTTCTTTATGATTAAGTTTTGTTTCATATTGCATCATTTCAATTCCGGTCACTTACAACTTCAAAATTTTACATAAGTGCTAACACCAACAATTACTTTATTTTGTAAGACATTTAGAAGTAATTTGATTTTTTTGATAAATTTTTCCTTTCAGCTTACTTATTTTGCTAAGAATAATGACTACATTTAAGGAAAGACAAACAGTCATATTCTTTGGTTATGGAAGCAAAGATGTGGGCTTGTTTGCTTATCAATAACCAAATTCTTGATTCAGTTTTTACAGAAAGTATATTTATTGTCTAAAGCACCGCAATCAGTAAACAAACCATTGCTCATAAATGACCTCGTGGCGCAACGGTAGCGCGTCTGACTCCAGATCAGAAGGTTGCGTGTTCAAATCACGTCGGGGTCAATTACCATTTTGAAGATGAAATTTACCAAATGAAACACCATAAAAGAAACAAATTGCCAAGTCTGTCATCCACCTTCTGTAATGTGATATTTGCTCACAGGTATAACTATATCACCTGCACAGTTTCATAATAAATGCCCATTCTGCTCATTTCTCATATTACTTATGCAAGAAATACCCAGTTAATTGGACATCACCATATCTTGACATTGAAGCATACTCTGTACTCTTGGTTTCTTTATGATTAAGTTTTGTTTCATATTGCATCATTTCAATTCCGGTCACTTACAACTTCAAAATTTTACATAAGTGCTAACACCAACAATTACTTTATTTTGTAAGACATTTAGAAGTAAGTTGATTTTTTTTGATCAATTTTTCCTTTCAGCTTACTTATTTTGCTAAGAATAATGACTACATTTAAGGAAAGACAAACAGTCATATTCTTTGGTTATGGAAGCAAAGATGTGGGCTTGTTTGCTTATCAATAACCAAATTCTTGATTCAGTTTTTACAGAAAGTATATTTATCGTCTAAAGCACCGCAATCAGTAAACAAACCATCGCTCATAAATGATCTTGTGGCGCAACGGTAGCGCGTCTGACTCCAGATCAGAAGGTTGCGTGTTCAAATCACGTCGGGGTCAATTACCATTTTGAAGATGAAATTTACCAAATGAAACACCATAAAAGAAACAAATTGCCAAGTCTGTCATCCACCTTCTGTAATGTGATATTTGCTCACAGGGATAACTATATCACCTGCACAGTTTCATAATAAATGCTGATTTCTCATAATACTTATACAAAAAATACCAAGTTAATTGGACATTACCATATCTTGACATTGAAGCATACTCTGTACTCTTGGTTTCTTTATGACTAAGTTTTGTTTCATATTGCATCATTTCAATTCCGGTCACAGACAACTTCAAAATTTTACATAAGTTCTAACACCAACAATTACTTTATTTTGTAAGACATTTAGAAGTAATTTGATTTTTTGATCAATTTTTCCTTTCAGCTTACTTATTTTGCTAAGAATAATGACTACATTTAAGGAAAGACAAACAGTCATATTCTTTGGTTATGGAAGCAAAGACGTGGGCTTGTTTGCTTATCAATAACCAAATTCTTGATTCAGTTTTTACAGAAAGTATATTTATCGTCTAAAGCACTGCAATCAGTAAACAAACCATTGCTCATAAATGACCTCGTGGCGCAACGGTAGCGCGTCTGACTCCAGATCAGAAGGTTGCGTGTTCAAATCACGTCGGGGTCAATTACTACTTTGAAGATGAAATTTACCAAATGAAACACCATAATAGAAACAAATTGCCAAGTCTGTCATCCACCTTCTGTAATGTGATATTTGCTCACAGGGATAACTATATCACCTGCACAGTTTCATAATAAATGCCCATTCTGCTCATTTCTCATAATACTTATACAAAAATACCCAGTTAATTTGACATCACCATATCTTGACATTGAAGCATACTCTGTACTCTTGGTTTCTTTATGATTAAGTTTTGTTTCATATTGCATCATTTCAATTCCGGTAACTTACATCTTCAAAATTTTACATAAGTGCTAACACCAACAATTACTTTATTTTGTAAGACATTTAGAAGTAATTTTATTTTTTTGATCAATTTTTCCTTTCAGCTTACTTATTTTGCTAAGAATAATGACTTTACATTTAAGGAAAGACAAATAGGTGTATAAATTGCGCAGATTTAGTCCTAAATGATTACATATAATAAACCATTACTTCCCTTTTGTTTCTCTATGGGGAGTAACTTCTCGGATATCACCATGTATTGAATTGTCTGAACTGAAAAAAATAATATAACAATAGTGCAGACATCCAAAGCAGAAAACACAGAATGGTCCTTTAAATACCACACTCACAATGTGTCAATAGTTTGCGAGCATATCATAGGTCTCAGCTTGAAGGAGCGGGATTCTTCTGCTATCCACCTGAACTTCAGGCTGAAACGGAATAAAGCAAGGCAATAGTGCAGAAAACAAAAGAAATATAAAAGCATGTAGTAACACTGGTGCTAGAGATGGTTAAATACTCATCGATCCAGAAATCCCACAGAGTCCGGATACTCCAAGGTACAAGTTCAGGATCAGGATCAGTCCAAATGCTCAGTCCACCAGGTAAAAAAGCCACACCGCTTAATGCATTTCGAACCTCACTGGGTTCTTCCTCAGAAGCGTTTGTGGCTGAACGGCTTTTCCTACATTTATACACATCTAAATTAACTAACATAATATCCATCAGCTGTGTCCAGATACCAGATCCTCCTTCAAATTTCACGGGGAAGATGATGACATAATCATTGTCCAATAGCGAAGGCTTCACTTCGTCCTCCGTCGCTGCTGACGGAGGACAGGAAATGACATCGTGCGTTCCACCCGGCTCCCTTGCGGTTCATGCATAGCGCACCAGACCAGATGAGCACTTCCCGTTCTCCGTCGTCCGCAGTGACGGACGAGACGCACGCCCATCACATGTCACATACAGAGATGTGTCCTCCAAAACGCGGAAGTGTGCGTTCCAAACCCTCCTCTGTCACTCAGAGCAGCACCATAAAAAAATATATAGATATGTATATAGTTTAAGACCTAAACAGACATACAATAACGAAATTCATAATAATGATCAATAAATTTGAAAATTAATATTAAAATTGATAATAAAACAATTAAGAAATATATTAATAAAATCATATAGACACTATAAAAACCACTTCATCTCGAAGTCGGTGTTAAGACCTTTAGGTTGTAAGGATTTTAGCTTAAAAATCCAATTCATTTCACTCTTAGCTAATCTCCTTTCTAAATCTTTGGTCCGCCATGTTGGTTTAACTTGCTCTATCCCCCAAAACCTTTTTATAAAACATTCTTTTTTATCGTGATGAGTTTTAAAATGAGCTGAAAGTGAGTGTGTTTCCAAACCCTTCCGGATATTATACACATGTTCTGCAAGACGGGTCTTTAAGTTTCTACTTGTCCTGCCTACATAAAGTAGCCCGCATGTGCATTCTATCCCATAGATTATATTTTTTGATTGACATGTAATAAAATCATTAATTCTGTATGTTTCATTATTTACGGTGAACTCTGTGATCTTAGTAGAAGTACTCTTCACCATTCTACACATCAAACACTGTCCACATCTATGGAACCCCTTGGTTCTATTACTCACTCTCATATTATCGTCTATGGCACTTCTTACCAATTTATCCTTCAAAGATGGTGCCTTCCTGTAAATAAAGGTGGGTATATCGGGAATTTCTTTTCCTATAACTGGATCTTTCTGTAATAGATACCAATTTCTTCTAAAGATTCTTTCAATATCCTTATGCAGGGGATTAAACTGACTAATGAACGCCCACTTGTTTCTTTCATTTTTTGGTTTTTGCTCTTTGTCCTTCTCCTTTAAAAGGTCGTCCCTATTGATATTCTCTACTTTAATACGTGCTTTATTTATAAGTTCCACTGAATAGCCTTTATTAATGAACCTATCGGTAGTTTCCAATATTTGTTCATTACAGGTGGTTTGATCACTACAGTTCCGCTTAATACGTGTGAACTGGCTAAACGGAATACCATCTAGCCAGTTAGGGTGATGTAAACTTCCCATTTCTATATATCCGTTGGAGTCTGTTGCCTTCCTGAAGGTCTTAGTCTTCAGGATGTCATCTTCCACATATAAACATAGATCCAAGAAGGATATTTCCTTAGAACTACTTGTTGTTACAAATTTAAGATTAAAGTCATTTTGATTTAATTTATCTGTGAAGATAGAAAGATCTTGTTCATGTCCATTCCAAAGGAATAGGACATCATCGATATAACGATGCCAGGATACCAGACCTGCCCCCAGTCCATCGACTCCAAAAATATTATGATCTTCCCAATAAGCCATGTATAAATTGGCGTAACTGGGGGCAAATCTGGTACCCATAGCTGTTCCTACTTGTTGGATATAGTATGTCCCATTGAAGTAAAAATAATTATTATCTAATATAAAACCTATACCATCCAAAACGAATTTTCTGGTTAGCTCGTCATAATCACTTTTATCCAAGAAATAAGAGATAGCTTCCAGCCCTTTCTCTTTTTTGATAACAGTATACAGAGTGCATACATCAGCACTACATAAAATGGTAGAGCTGGTATATTGAACATTGGTAATTTTTCTCAAAACGTCACCCGTATCTTTCAAATACGCCTTGGTTTTTACTACCAATTGTTATGATTCCTGTACTCCAGACCAGAGGAGATCTAATGGCAGAGGTCTGAGTACTGGGAAGATTTGCTGGTTGTGGGAGCAGGAGAGCCTAGTAACCCCTGGCGCCCTAACTCCGTTGTCTCGCCCGTGTTATCAGAAATCCCCTGCGAGACTATGGTTGCTTGAGCCCAAGGCAGCCGCGTTCGAAGGGCGGATTATGTCTGCCCAACCCCGATGCCCCCTCAGGTCTTAATGGGAGACAAAGGGAAATCCGAGACAGGGTGATAACAAGGGGCCCTCTGACTAAGCAACCAGGCCAGGGGTTACAAGCTAACTAACTTAAACCAAGGTATGTGCGGACTAGCCACCAGGGAAAAGGACAACCAAAGATCCACTGATCCGTTACTCCTATCCAGCACCGCTGGATACCAGAGTGGATCTGTGGGAGCGGAATCCTCCGCAAAAGCTCCAGAACACAAATAAACTAAATAATAAACAGTAAGCGGACAAGCCGCAACACACGGCTGCGCCGCGACTCACGAACACCACAGGATGTTAAAGGTGCTCGGTCAGACTCCAGGAATAGATGACAAATATCCGAGTACAGGACCACTGAGGACAGGAACAACCGGATTGAGCAGGACTGGAAACTCTCTGCAACTGACAAAGGTAAACAGGAAGCTATCACCGGCGTCTGTGAGAAGTCCAAAGGGTGCTTATAAGTGTGAGCTCCCCAATCAGGAGCCAGACTGGGTCATCACAATTAATGCCGTGCAGCTTGCATGCTGCACGGCCAGCACACCATGATACAATCAGCACATCATGATACAATTAGAACAGACCCAGCAACGGGGAACGCGGCCCGAACGTGGCGTCCCCGTTGCTAGGGTCAGAGCGGCTCCGTGCGCCCGGCGTCTAGCGTTGCCAGGGAGCCGGCGGCTGTACGCGCACGGCGTCCCTGGTTGCTAGGCGCCGGGCCGCACCGACGAGCGGACCCCGGCGCCTAACAGTACCCCCCCCCTTGAGAAGGGGTCAAGGAACCCCTAAAGCCAGGTTTCTGAGGAAATTCTCGAAAAAATGCCCTTTTGAGCCTCGGGGCATGAAGATCCTCATCCAGGACCCAAGACCTTTCCTCTGGCCCATAACCTCTCCAATGTACCAAAAAATAAAGCCGACCCCGGGACAACTTGGAATCGAGAACCTTCTCCACCAAGAACTCCTGCTGACCCTGTACATTTATAGGTGATCTCCCCTGAGAAATTTTATGAGGAAATCTGCTGGACGAAACATATGGTTTCAGCAATGAGCAATGGAAGGTATTTCCGATCCGTAAAGTTTTTGGTAAACGTAACCGGAAAGCAACTGGATTGACTTTTTTGATAATGTGAAATGGTCCAATAAATTTAGGACCCAATCTGGCTGAGGTTTGTCGAAGTTTAATGTTGCGAGTCGACAACCACACCTTATCTCCTACTTTAAAAGTGCACGGCCGCCGGAGCCTGTCAGAAAATCTTTTTTCCCGGAATGCCGCTTTTCTGAGAGCCAGGTGCACTTTTCTCCAAATAAGTTTAAGATGAGAGGTCAGGGCCAGTGAGGAGACAGAGGAATGTTGAAAAAATGAATTAGCTCTGGGGTGAAAACCAAAAACTGCAAAAAATGGAGACACATTGGTGGAAGAATGACAGGCATTATTATAAGCAAACTCCGCCAATGGAAGAAACTCCGACCAGTCATTTTGGAGTTTGGCCGAGTACAAACGCAAATATTGTTTTAGAGATTGATTAACTCGCTCAGTCTGCCCATTGGATTGGGGATGATAGCCGGACGTTAAAGATAACTTCATCTTTAATGAAGCACAAAAAGACTTCCAAAATTGTGCAATGAATTGTGGACCCCGATCAGAAACAATATCAGTGGGTAAGCCATGGAGTCTGAAAACATGGCGGAGGAACAAGACTGCCAATCCCTGGGCAGATGGCAATCTGGGAAGAGCAATGAAATGGGCCATTTTGCTAAAACGGTCCACTACCACCCATATGAGTCGGCATCCGGCTGACAGAGGGAGGTCCACCACAAAATCCATGGAGATATGCGACCATGGCCTAAGAGGAACATTCAAGGGCATAAGTTGACCGATGGGTAAAGAACGGGGAACTTTATGCTGTGCACAGACCTGACACGAAAAAACAAACTCTTTAATGTCTTTGGAAAGACCAGGCCACCATACTGAGCGGGAGACTAATTCCAAAGTCTTAGCGATTCCCGGATGCCCGGCAACTTTGCTATCATGAAACTCCGTCAAAACAGTTGCTCTCAAAAACTCAGGGACAAAAAGACGACCAGCAGGAGTATTTCCAGGAGCTTGATGTTGAAGCAGCTTTAACTGGGTAAATACATCCTGTGTGAGGCCTGCCCGAATGGTTGAAGACGGCAGTATGGGAGTAACAGGACTGTTGTCTTGAACTGGAAGAAAACTGCGTGACAGGGCATCTGCCTTAGTATTCTTGGAACCTGGCCTGAAGGTGATAATGAATTTGAAACGAGTAAAAAATAAAGCCCAACGAGCCTGCCGGGCATTCAGTCGCTTAGCTGATTCAATGTATTGAAGATTTTTGTGATCAGTCAAAACTGAAATAGTATGAGTCGCTCCTTCAAGCCAATGTCTCCACTCCTCGAAAGCCCATTTAATAGCCAGCAATTCCCGGTTACCAACATCGTAGTTGGATTCTGCAGATGAGAATTTCCTGGACATAAAGGCACAAGGATGTAATTCAAGGGAATCCGGATCCTTCTGAGATAGGATAGCCCCCACTCCAACCTCCGAGGCATCAACCTCAACAATGAAAGGCAATTCTGGGTTGGGATGTCTGAGGACAGGGGCTGAGACAAAGGCTTGTTTCAAGGCCTGAAAAGATAACTCAGCTTCACGTGACCAATTGGTAGGATCTGCTCCCTTCTTAGTTAGTGCCACAATGGGAGCAACTAGGTCAGAGAAAGAGTGAATAAATCTTTTATAGTAGTTCGCAAACCCTAAAAAGCGCTGAATTGCTTTTAAGTTGGTGGGTTGCGCCCAACTAAGGATGGCTTGGAGCTTCTTTGGTTCCATACAGAATCCCCGAGGGGAAATAATGTACCCTAAAAAGGATACCTCCGTAACATGAAATTCACACTTCTCCAGCTTGGCATACAGGTGATTTTCACGTAATTTTTTTAGAACTTGACGCACCTGGGTAACATGTTGTTCTACAGAATCAGAATATATCAAAATATCGTCTAAGTAGACTACAACGAACCTTCCAAGAAATTCACGGAGCACATCGTTAATGAGATCCTGGAAGACTGCCGGAGCGTTAGACAGGCCAAATGGCATGACCAGATACTCATAGTGGCCTGACTGAGTACTGAATGCCGTTTTCCACTCATCCCCTGACTTGATTCTGATGAGGTTATATGCTCCTCTCAGGTCAATCTTAGAAAAAATCACAGCCGAACGTAGCTGATCAAAGAGGACAGAGATCAGCGGCAGAGGGTAAGTATTCTTTACTGAGATTTTATTCAAAGCTCTAAAATCAATGCAGGGTCTGAGAGAACCATCCTTCTTCTCTACGAAGAAGAAACCTGCACTTAAAGGGGATTTGGATGGCCTGATAAATCCTTTCCCAAGGCTTTCTTTCACATACTCATTCATGGCCACAGTTTCAGGACCAGACAATGCATATAACCTTCCTTTAGGCAACGTGGCACCAGGAATTAGCTCAATGGCACAATCATAAGGCCTATGGGGAGGCAGAATATCCGCATTGCCCTTGGAAAATACATCAACAAAATCCTGGTATTCCACAGGAATGGGTGCGGGAATGGCGGCAGCTACTCGGATAGGAAGCGTAATACATTCTTTATTACAGATGGTACCCCATTGTAAGATCTCCCCCGACTGCCAATCAATGATGGGATTATGAAAGGCCAGCCAAGGGTGACCCAGAACCACAGGAACTGCTGGACAATGGGTAAGGAAAAACTCAATCTTTTCAGAATGCAGAGCTCCTACCGAAAGTAAAACAGGAGGTGTACAGAGAGAAATAACCCCATTGGACAAGGGACTCCCATCTAAACCATGCATGGTGACACACCTACCCAAGGTTAACTGAGGAATACCTAAGGCCTTGGCCCATGTTAAATCCATAAAGTTCCCTGCAGCTCCACTGTCCACAAAAGCAGAGACCGAGGAACAGAGGCTGCCAAAGGAAACTTTAGCAGGAACTAACAGTGAATTATTTGAGGAGATAAGCTGCAGACCAAAGTGAACCCCCTCACAACTCACTTGGTCGGGAAGTTTCCCGACTTGTTCGGACAACTATGGGCAAAATGTCCCTTACCTCCACAGTATAAACAAAGACCAGAATTTTGCCTCCTGGTTCTTTCTTCAGGAGACAATTTGGAGAGACCTATCTGCATAGGCTCCTCCATGTCCACAGGGATGGAAAAAGCACAAGGAGTAGACCAGACAGACGCTCCTTTTTCAGCCCTCCGCTCTCTGAGCCGACGATCTATCTTAATAGAGAGCTCCATGAGTTTATCGAGAGTCTCAGGAGCGGGATACTGAAGGAGACTGTCTTTAATAGATTCAGATAAGCCGAGGCGAAACTGACTGCGCAGGGCTGGGTCATTCCATCCACAGTCGTTCGACCAACGGCGAAACTCCGTACAATAAATCTCTGCGGGATTCCTACCCTGTCTGAGAGCACGCAACTGACTCTCAGCGGACGCCTCTCTATCAGGGTCGTCATACAGTAGCCCTAACGATTTTAAAAAGGCATCTACAGACAATAAGGCTGGATCGTCTGTCTTTAAACCAAAAGCCCAGGTCTGAGGATCCCCCTGAAGCAGAGAAATAATAATTCCAACCCGCTGAGCCTCCGTACCTGAGGAGACTGGTCTTAAACGAAAATAAAGTTTACAAGACTCTTTAAAATTAAAAAACTGTTTTCTATCCCCAGAAAAACGGTCAGGCAGATGCATCTTTGGTTCAGGAATGACCCTCGGGGAAGTCCGTAACAGATCTTCCTGTGACCTCACCCGGAGGGACAGATCCTGAACCATCTGAGTAAGTTCTTGAATCTGACTAACTAGAAGCTGGCCAGGATTTGGCCCAACACCGGTGGGATTCATGAGGCCGACAAAAATCTCCCAACTGAATAAGTAAAAAAAAATCAACTCCTGTTAATTTTAATTTTTTTTTTTTTGTCTGGCCGGTGATAATGTTATGATTCCCGTACTCCAGACCAGAGGAGATCTAATGGCAGAGGTCTGAGTACTGGGAAGATTTGCTGGTTGTGGGAGCAGGAGAGCCTAGTAACCCCTGGCGCCCTAACTCCGTTGTCTCGCCCGTGTTATCAGAAATCCCCTGCGAGACTATGGTTGCTTGAGCCCATGGCAGCCACGTTCGAAGGGCGGATTATGTCTGCCCAACCCCGATGCCCCCTCAGGTCTTAATGGGAGACAAAGGGAAATCCGAGACAGGGTGATAACAAGGGGCCCTCTGACTAAGCAACCAGGCCAGGGGTTACAAGCTAACTAACTTAAACCAAGGTATGTGCGGACTAGCCGCCAGGGAAAAGGACAACCAAAGATCCACTGATCCGTTACTCCTATCCAGCACCGCTGGATACCAGAGTGGATCTGTGGGAGCGGAATCCTCCGCAAAAGCTCCAGAACACAAATAAACTAAATAATAAACAGTAAGCGGACAAGCCGCAACACACGGCTGCGCCGCGACTCACGAACACCACAGGATGTTAAAGGTGCTCGGACAGACTCCAGGAATAGATGACAAATATCCGAGTACAGGACCACTGAGGACAGGAACAACCGGATTGAGCAGGACTGGAAACTCTCTGCAACTGACAAAGGCAAACAGGAAGCTATCACCGGCGTCTGTGAGAAGTCCAAAGGGTGCTTATAAGTGTGAGCTCCCCAATCAGGAGCCAGACTGGGTCATCACAATTAATGCCGTGCAGCTTGCATGCTGCACGGCCAGCACACCATGATACAATCAGCACATCATGATACAATTAGAACAGACCCAGCAACGGGGAACGCGGCCCGAACGTGGCGTCCCCGTTGCTAGGGTCAGAGCGGCTCCGTGCGCCCGGCGTCTAGCGTTGCCAGGGAGCCGGCGGCTGTACGCGCACGGCGTCCCTGGTTGCTAGGCGCCGGGCCGCACCGACGAGCGGACATCGGCGCCTAACACCAATGGCTGTAGAAAGTGGTCAATTAATGCTGACAAATTTGAAGTTAAACTGTTAGTCCCTGATATAATCGGACGACCGGGAGGGTGGAGGGGGTCCTTGTGAACCTTTGGAAGGACGTATATAGTTGGTACTGAAGGTTCTTTTATATTAAGGAAATCATGTTCTTTTTCATTAATTACTCCATCCTTTAATGCATTGGATGTTAATGTTAGTAAGGCTTCACTAATCCTCTGTGTGGGGTCTGATCTTAATTTTTTATAAGTATCCCCTGAGTTTAGTTGTTTCATGATTTCCTCCATATAATCCAATTTGTTCATCAGGACCACTCCACCACCCTTATCTGCTGGCTTAATGATCACCTCCTTATCATCCTTTAGTGATCTTACTGCCTCATATTCTTTTTTAGACAAATTGCATTTAACCTTCTTTTTCTGTTTCATCAGTTTTTCCAACTCGTCATTAATGACTTCGTTGAAACAATTGATGAATTTCCCCCTCTCATAAGTTGGGTTAAAACTGGAAGTATTCTTGAATTTTTCACGTCCTGACAGAGTCTCTATGTCTTGAACAGTACCCTCTTTATTTTTATTCATAAAAAACTTTTTAAGTGTAAGTTTTCTTATATATTTTTGTGTGTCTATATAAAGACCAAAAGGATCGACTTCCCCTGTAGGGGCAAATTTCAACCCTTTTTTTAGTACCCTGATTTCTACAGGGGTCAAAATCCTTTTACTTAAATTGAAAATCTTACCATCGGACTCTGTCTTTTTTGGTGGTAATTTAAGTTTAGGCAGAATTTTTTTCTTCTTACCTGCCCTTTTTCCACGTTTACATTTTTTTGGGACCGGTACTCTTTTCTTATTTTTATGGGTACTAGAACTTATCTCCTTCTCGTTGATCTGTAATCCCAACGAAAAGGAGAACTTGGTTCTACTGGGGTAGTCGGTTCCAATAAGTGATACCTATTAGAGGTTCTCAGGGCCCTACGATCCCTATCCATGAATCTATGTTCTTGAACCTGTTCACCCCTCCAACTGTTATTTCTTTCAATAGGTTGAAACCTATTGGGAGGCTTTTGGACCCAAGATTCTACCTCATTGAACCTTGCAATTTGGGGGCGGTTTCTTCTCCAATTTGATTGTCTATACGAGTCCTGTTCATAATTTCTAGACCTCCAATTGCCCTGTCTGTAGTTTGTTCTTTGGTGACCTGATTCTACATTAGGCCTCCCATTAAACTTACCATCCCTATTGGGATATTTAACCACTTTTTGTAATACCCCTTTACTGATATTCTTATTAGAGTCAATATTTACTTTTTGTTTTTTTTGGGCATTAGACTGTATTATTGATAAATTAGTATCTTCATCTATTTGTTTAAGATCTCTCTGATACTTTTTTTGTTTTTTCTCTCGAAGCTCATTGGTATTTTTCTTTATTTTATACAGCAGATCCTTCTCTGCTCTCATAAAATCCTCTAGTTCTTTATAAGGTTGAATAATAGTGAAAAGTGAAAAGTGAAAAGTGAATAGAAAATTGATGCAATAAAAAGTATTTGTGCAAATTTGCGCTAGACAGACATTAAAAAATACAGCATATACACCTTGGAAAAATCCACTAATTTTCCATATACAACTGTTTTTGCTTTTATATTTCTTTTGTTTTCTGCACTATTGCCTTGCTTTATTCCGTTTCAGCCTGAAGTTCATGTGGATAGCAGAAGAATCCCGCTCCTTCAAGCTGAGACCTATGATATGCTCGCAAACTATTGACACATTGTGAGTGTGGTATTTAAAGGACCATTCTGTGTTTTCTGCTTTGGATGTCTGCACTATTGTTATATTATTTTTTTCAGTTCAGACAATTCAATACATGGTGATATCCGAGAAGTTACTCCCCATAGAGAAACAAAAGGGAAGTAATGGTTTATTATATGTAATCATTTAGGACTAAATCTGCGCAATTTATACACCTATTTATTTTCTAAACAGTTGTATATGGAAAATTAGTGGATTTTTCCAAGGTGTATATGCTGTATTTTTTAATGTCTGTCTAGCGCAAATTTGCACAAATACTTTTTATTGCATCAATTTTCTATTCACTTTTTTTGTGTTTTTGCTGCAGAAATGTTTACATATAGAGAAGATAGGAGAGAAATATCAAAACAAACCTTCCTACCCACCACTGACATTAATGTCAGTGATGAAAGTTTGGAATCTGTTTTTTGTAAATTAGAACCAATAATGTTAAAAGAAAATAGGATCTTCTGGGAAATAGTTACATTGGAGCAATATCAAATGTCAAAAATTATACCCAAGGGATTAAAAATTATAAAAACTCCATCCTTTGCCATATCTAGTAGTTCTTTTAAGAAAGACTGGGAAGTAATTCTCAATGATTGTTCTTGTGCCCTAATTGATTTAATTCTAAGGGAAAGGAGGGAGACATTGAAATTATTGAATAATGAAATAAATGATTTACAAATTATTATTCAACCTTATAAAGAACTAGAGGATTTTATGAGAGCAGAGAAAGATCTGCTGTATAAAATAAAGAAAAATACCAATGAGCTTCGAGAGAAAAAACAAAAAAAGTATCAGAGAGATCTTAAACAAATAGATGAAGATACTAATTTATCAATAATACAGTCTAATGCCCAAAAAAAACAAAAAGTAAATATTGACTCTAATAAGAATATCAGTAAAGGGGTATTACAAAAAGTGGTTAAATATCCCAATAGGGATGGTAAGTTTAATGGGAGGCCTAATGTAGAATCAGGTCACCAAAGAACAAACTACAGACAGGGCAATTGGAGGTCTAGAAATTATGAACAGGACTCGTATAGACAATCAAATTGGAGAAGAAACCGCCCCCAAATTGCAAGGTTCAATGAGGTAGAATCTTGGGTCCAAAAGCCTCCCAATAGGTTTCAACCTATTGAAAGAAATAACAGTTGGAGGGGTGAACAGGTTCAAGAACATAGATTCATGGATAGGGATCGTAGGGCCCTGAGAACCTCTAATAGGTATCACTTATTGGAACCGACTACCCCAGTAGAACCAAGTTCTCCTTTTCATTGGGATTACAGATCAACGAGAAGGAGATAAGTTCTAGTACCCATAAAAATAAGAAAAGAGTACCGGTCCCAAAAAAATGTAAACGTGGAAAAAGGGCAGGTAAGAAGAAAAAAATTCTGCCTAAACTTAAATTACCACCAAAAAAGACAGAGTCCGATGGTAAGATTTTCAATTTAAGTAAAAGGATTTTGACCCCTGTAGAAATCAGGGTACTAAAAAAAGGGTTGAAATTTGCCCCTACAGGGGAAGTCGATCCTTTTGGTCTTTATATAGACACACAAAAATATATAAGAAAACTTACACTTAAAAAGTTTTTTATGAATAAAAATAAAGAGGGTACTGTTCAAGACATAGAGACTCTGTCAGGACGTGAAAAATTCAAGAATACTTCCAGTTTTAACCCAACTTATGAGAGGGGGAAATTCATCAATTGTTTCAACGAAGTCATTAATGACGAGTTGGAAAAACTGATGAAACAGAAAAAGAAGGTTAAATGCAATTTGTCTAAAAAAGAATATGAGGCAGTAAGATCACTAAAGGATGATAAGGAGGTGATCATTAAGCCAGCAGATAAGGGTGGTGGAGTGGTCCTGATGAACAAATTGGATTATATGGAGGAAATCATGAAACAACTAAACTCAGGGGATACTTATAAAAAATTAAGATCAGACCCCACACAGAGGATTAGTGAAGCCTTACTAACATTAACATCCAATGCATTAAAGGATGGAGTAATTAATGAAAAAGAACATGATTTCCTTAATATAAAAGAACCTTCAGTACCAACTATATACGTCCTTCCAAAGGTTCACAAGGACCCCCTCCACCCTCCCGGTCGTCCGATTATATCGGGGACTAACAGTTTAACTTCAAATTTGTCAGCATTAATTGACCACTTTCTACAGCCAATGGTAGTAAAAACCAAGGCGTATTTGAAAGATACGGGTGACGTTTTGAGAAAAATTACCAATGTTCAATATACCAGCTCTACCATTTTATGTAGTGCTGATGTATGCACTCTGTATACTGTTATCAAAAAAGAGAAAGGGCTGGAAGCTATCTCTTATTTCTTGGATAAAAGTGATTATGACGAGCTAACCAGAAAATTCGTTTTGGATGGTATAGGTTTTATATTAGATAATAATTATTTTTACTTCAATGGGACATACTATATCCAACAAGTAGGAACAGCTATGGGTACCAGATTTGCCCCCAGTTACGCCAATTTATACATGGCTTATTGGGAAGATCATAATATTTTTGGAGTCGATGGACTGGGGGCAGGTCTGGTATCCTGGCATCGTTATATCGATGATGTCCTATTCCTTTGGAATGGACATGAACAAGATCTTTCTATCTTCACAGATAAATTAAATCAAAATGACTTTAATCTTAAATTTGTAACAACAAGTAGTTCTAAGGAAATATCCTTCTTGGATCTATGTTTATATGTGGAAGATGACATCCTGAAGACTAAGACCTTCAGGAAGGCAACAGACTCCAACGGATATATAGAAATGGGAAGTTTACATCACCCTAACTGGCTAGACGGTATTCCGTTTAGCCAGTTCACACGTATTAAGCGGAACTGTAGTGATCAAACCACCTGTAATGAACAAATATTGGAAACTACCGATAGGTTCATTAATAAAGGCTATTCAGTGGAACTTATAAATAAAGCACGTATTAAAGTAGAGAATATCAATAGGGACGACCTTTTAAAGGAGAAGGACAAAGAGCAAAAACCAAAAAATGAAAGAAACAAGTGGGCGTTCATTAGTCAGTTTAATCCCCTGCATAAGGATATTGAAAGAATCTTTAGAAGAAATTGGTATCTATTACAGAAAGATCCAGTTATAGGAAAATAAATTCCCGATATACCCACCTTTATTTACAGGAAGGCACCATCTTTGAAGGATAAATTGGTAAGAAGTGCCATAGACGATAATATGAGAGTGAGTAATAGAACCAAGGGGTTCCATAGATGTGGACAGTGTTTGATGTGTAGAATGGTGAAGAGTACTTCTACTAAGATCACAGAGTTCACCGTAAATAATGAAACATACAGAATTAATGATTTTATTACATGTCAATCAAAAAATATAATCTATGGGATAGAATGCACATGCGGGCTACTTTATGTAGGCAGGACAAGTAGAAACTTAAAGACCCGTCTTGCAGAACATGTGTATAATATCCGGAAGGGTTTGGAAACACACTCACTTTCAGCTCATTTTAAAACTCATCACGATAAAAAAGAATGTTTTATAAAAAGGTTTTGGGGGATAGAGCAAGTTAAACCAACATGGCGGACCAAAGATTTAGAAAGGAGATTAGCTAAGAGTGAAATGAATTGGATTTTTAAGCTAAAATCCTTACAACCTAAAGGTCTTAACACCGACTTCGAGATGAAGTGGTTTTTATAGTGTCTATATGATTTTATTAATATATTTCTTAATTGTTTTATTATCAATTTTAATATTAATTTTCAAATTTATTGATCATTATTATGAATTTCGTTATTGTATGTCTGTTTAGGTCTTAAACTATATACATATCTATATTTTTTTTTTATGGTGCTGCTCTGAGTGACAGAGGAGGGTTTGGAACGCACACTTCCGCGTTTTGGAGGACACATCTCTGTATGTGACATGTGATGGGCGTGCGTCTCGTCCGTCACTGCGGACGACGGAGAACGGGAAGTGCTCATCTGGTCTGGTGCGCTATGCATGAACCGCAAGGGAGCCGGGTGGAACGCACGATGTCATTTCCTGTCCTCCGTCAGCAGCGACGGAGGACGAAGTGAAGCCTTCGCTATTGGACAATGATTATGTCATCATCTTCCCCGCGAAATTTGAAGGAGGATCTGGTATCTGGACACAGCTGATGGATATTATGTTAGTTAATTTAGATGTGTATAAATGTAGGAAAAGCCGTTCAGCCACAAACGCTTCTGAGGAAGAACCCAGTGAGGTTCGAAATGCATTAAGCGGTGTGGCTTTTTTACCTGGTGGACTGAGCATTTGGACTGATCCTGATCCTGAACTTGTACCTTGGAGTATCCGGACTCTGTGGGATTTCTGGATCGATGAGTATTTAACCATCTCTAGCACCAGTGTTACTACATGCTTTTATATTTCTTTTGTTTTCTGCACTATTGCCTTGCTTTATTCCGTTTCAGCCTGAAGTTCAGGTGGATAGCAGAAGAATCCCGCTCCTTCAAGCTGAGACCTATGATATGCTCGCAAACTATTGACACATTGTGAGTGTGGTATTTAAAGGACCATTCTGTGTTTTCTGCTTTGGATGTCTGCACTATTGTTATATTATTTTTTTCAGTTCAGACAATTCAATACATGGTGATATCCGAGAAGTTACTCCCCATAGAGAAACAAAAGGGAAGTAATGGTTTATTATATGTAATCATTTAGGACTAAATCTGCGCAATTTATACACCTATTTATTTTCTAAACAGTTGTATATGGAAAATTAGTGGATTTTTCCAAGGTGTATATGCTGTATTTTTTAATGTCTGTCTAGCGCAAATTTGCACAAATACTTTTTATTGCATCAATTTTCTATTCACTTTTTTTGTGTTTTTGCTGCAGAAATGTTTACATATAGAGAAGATAGGAGAGAAATATCAAAACAAACCTTCCTACCCATCACTGACATTAATGTCAGTGATGAAAGTTTGGAATCTGTTTTTTGTAAATTAGAACCAATAATGTTAAAAGAAAATAGGATCTTCTGGGAAATAGTTACATTGGAGCAATATCAAATGTCAAAAATTATACCCAAGGGATTAAAAATTATAAAAACTCCATCCTTTGCCATATCTAGTAGTTCTTTTAAGAAAGACTGGGAAGTAATTCTCAATGATTGTTCTTGTGCCCTAATTGATTTAATTCTAAGGGAAAGGAGGGAGACATTGAAATTATTGAATAATGAAATAAATGATTTACAAATTATTATTCAACCTTATAAAGAACTAGAGGATTTTATGAGAGCAGAGAAAGATCTGCTGTATAAAATAAAGAAAAATACCAATGAGCTTCGAGAGAAAAAACAAAAAAAGTATCAGAGAGATCTTAAACAAATAGATGAAGATACTAATTTATCAATAATACAGTCTAATGCCCAAAAAAAACAAAAAGTAAATATTGACTCTAATAAGAATATCAGTAAAGGGGTATTACAAAAAGTGGTTAAATATCCCAATAGGGATGGTAAGTTTAATGGGAGGCCTAATGTAGAATCAGGTCACCAAAGAACAAACTACAGACAGGGCAATTGGAGGTCTAGAAATTATGAACAGGACTCGTATAGACAATCAAATTGGAGAAGAAACCGCCCCCAAATTGCAAGGTTCAATGAGGTAGAATCTTGGGTCCAAAAGCCTCCCAATAGGTTTCAACCTATTGAAAGAAATAACAGTTGGAAGGGTGAACAGGTTCAAGAACATAGATTCATGGATAGGGATCGTAGGGCCCTGAGAACCTCTAATAGGTATCACTTATTGGAACCGACTACCCCAGTAGAACCAAGTTCTCCTTTTCGTTGGGATTACAGATCAACGAGAAGGAGATAAGTTCTAGTACCCATAAAAATAAGAAAAGAGTACCGGTCCAAAAAAATGTAAACGTGGAAAAAGGGCAGGTAAGAAGAAAAAAATTCTGCCTAAACTTAAATTACCACCAAAAAAGACAGAGTCCGATGGTAAGATTTTCAATTTAAGTAAAAGGATTTTGACCCCTGTAGAAATCAGGGTACTAAAAAAAGGGTTGAAATTTGCCCCTACAGGGGAAGTCGATCCTTTTGGTCTTTATATAGACACACAAAAATATATAAGAAAACTTACACTTAAAAAGTTTTTTATGAATAAAAATAAAGAGGGTACTGTTCAAGACATAGAGACTCTGTCAGGACGTGAAAAATTCAAGAATACTTCCAGTTTTAACCCAACTTATGAGAGGGGGAAATTCATCAATTGTTTCAACGAAGTCATTAATGACGAGTTGGAAAAACTGATGAAACAGAAAAAGAAGGTTAAATGCAATTTGTCTAAAAAAGAATATGAGGCAGTAAGATCACTAAAGGATGATAAGGAGGTGATGATTAAGCCAGCAGATAAGGGTGGTGGAGTGGTCCTGATGAACAAATTGGATTATATGGAGGAAATCATGAAACAACTAAACTCAGGGGATACTTATAAAAAATTAAGATCAGACCCCACACAGAGGATTAGTGAAGCCTTACTAACATTAACATCCAATGCATTAAAGGATGGAGTAATTAATGAAAAAGAACATGATTTCCTTAATATAAAAGAACCTTCAGTACCAACTATATACGTCCTTCCAAAGGTTCACAAGGACCCCCTCCACCCTCCCGGTCGTCCGATTATATCGGGGACTAACAGTTTAACTTCAAATTTGTCAGCATTAATTGACCACTTTCTACAGCCATTGGTAGTAAAAACCAAGGCGTATTTGAAAGATACGGGTGACGTTTTGAGAAAAATTACCAATGTTCAATATACCAGCTCTACCATTTTATGTAGTGCTGATGTATGCACTCTGTATACTGTTATCAAAAAAGAGAAAGGGCTGGAAGCTATCTCTTATTTCTTGGATAAAAGTGATTATGACGAGCTAACCAGAAAATTCGTTTTGGATGGTATAGGTTTTATATTAGATAATAATTATTTTTACTTCAATGGGACATACTATATCCAACAAGTAGGAACAGCTATGGGTACCAGATTTGCCCCCAGTTACGCCAATTTATACATGGCTTATTGGGAAGATCATAATATTTTTGGAGTCGATGGACTGGGGGCAGGTCTGGTATCCTGGCATCGTTATATCGATGATGTCCTATTCCTTTGGAATGGACATGAACAAGATCTTTCTATCTTCACAGATAAATTAAATCAAAATGACTTTAATCTTAAATTTGTAACAACAAGTAGTTCTAAGGAAATATCCTTCTTGGATCTATGTTTATATGTGGAAGATGACATCCTGAAGACTAAGACCTTCAGGAAGGCAACAGACTCCAACGGATATATAGAAATGGGAAGTTTACATCACCCTAACTGGCTAGACGGTATTCCGTTTAGCCAGTTCACACGTATTAAGCGGAACTGTAGTGATCAAACCACCTGTAATGAACAAATATTGGAAACTACCGATAGGTTCATTAATAAAGGCTATTCAGTGGAACTTATAAATAAAGCACGTATTAAAGTAGAGAATATCAATAGGGACGACCTTTTAAAGGAGAAGGACAAAGAGCAAAAACCAAAAAATGAAAGAAACAAGTGGGCGTTCATTAGTCAGTTTAATCCCCTGCATAAGGATATTGAAAGAATCTTTAGAAGAAATTGGTATCTGTTACAGAAAGATCCAGTTATAGGAAAAGAAATTCCCGATATACCCACCTTTATTTACAGGAAGGCACCATCTTTGAAGGATAAATTGATAAGAAGTGCCATAGACGATAATATGAGAGTGAGTAATAGAACCAAGGGGTTCCATAGATGTGGACAGTGTTTGATGTGTAGAATGGTGAAGAGTACTTCTACTAAGATCACAGAGTTCACCGTAAATAATGAAACATACAGAATTAATGATTTTATTACATGTCAATCAAAAAATATAATCTATGGGATAGAATGCACATGCGGGCTACTTTATGTAGGCAGGACAAGTAGAAACTTAAAGACCCGTCTTGCAGAACATGTGTATAATATCCGGAAGGGTTTGGAAACACACTCACTTTCAGCTCATTTTAAAACTCATCACGATAAAAAAGAATGTTTTATAAAAAGGTTTTGGGGGATAGAGCAAGTTAAACCAACATGGCGGACCAAAGATTTAGAAAGGAGATTAGCTAAGAGTGAAATGAATTGGACTTTTAAGCTAAAATCCTTACAACCTAAAGGTCTTAACACCGACTTCGAGATGAAGTGGTTTTTATAGTGTCTATATGATTTTATTAATATATTTCTTAATTGTTTTATTATCAATTTTAATATTAATTTTCAAATTTATTGATCATTATTATGAATTTCGTTATTGTATGTCTGTTTAGGTCTTAAACTATATACATATCTATATTTTTTTTTTATGGTGCTGCTCTGAGTGACAGAGGAGGGTTTGGAACGCACACTTCCGCGTTTTGGAGGACACATCTCTGTATGTGACATGTGATGGGCGTGCGTCTCGTCCGTCACTGCGGACGACGGAGAACGGGAAGTGCTCATCTGGTCTGGTGCGCTATGCATGAACCGCAAGGGAGCCGGGTGGAACGCACGATGTCATTTCCTGTCCTCCGTCAGCAGCGACGGAGGACGAAGTGAAGCCTTCGCTATTGGACAATGATTATGTCATCATCTTCCCCGCGAAATTTGAAGGAGGATCTGGTATCTGGACACAGCTGATGGATATTATGTTAGTTAATTTAGATGTGTATAAATGTAGGAAAAGCCGTTCAGCCACAAACGCTTCTGAGGAAGAACCCAGTGAGGTTCGAAATGCATTAAGCGGTGTGGCTTTTTTACCTGGTGGACTGAGCATTTGGACTGATCCTGATCCTGAACTTGTACCTTGGAGTATCCGGACTCTGTGGGATTTCTGGATCGATGAGTATTTAACCATCTCTAGCACCAGTGTTACTACATGCTTTTATATTTCTTTTGTTTTCTGCACTATTGCCTTGCTTTATTCCGTTTCAGCCTGAAGTTCAGGTGGATAGCAGAAGAATCCCGCTCCTTCAAGCTGAGACCTATGATATGCTCGCAAACTATTGACACATTGTGAGTGTGGTATTTAAAGGACCATTCTGTGTTTTCTGCTTTGGATGTCTGCACTATTGTTATATTATTTTTTTCAGTTCAGACAATTCAATACATGGTGATATCCGAGAAGTTACTCCCCATAGAGAAACAAAAGGGAAGTAATGGTTTATTATATGTAATCATTTAGGACTAAATCTGCGCAATTTATACACCTATTTATTTTCTAAACAGTTGTATATGGAAAATTAGTGGATTTTTCCAAGGTGTATATGCTGTATTTTTTAATGTCTGTCTAGCGCAAATTTGCACAAATACTTTTGATTGCATCAATTTTCTATTCACTTTTTTTGTGTTTTTGCTGCAGAAATGTTTACATATAGAGAAGATAGGAGAGAAATATCAAAACAAACCTTCCTACCCATCACTGACATTAATGTCAGTGATGAAAGTTTGGAATCTGTTTTTTGTAAATTAGAACCAATAATGTTAAAAGAAAATAGGATCTTCTGGGAAATAGTTACATTGGAGCAATATCAAATGTCAAAAATTATACCCAAGGGATTAAAAATTATAAAAACTCCATCCTTTGCCATATCTAGTAGTTCTTTTAAGAAAGACTGGGAAGTAATTCTCAATGATTGTTCTTGTGCCCTAATTGATTTAATTCTAAGGGAAAGGAGGGAGACATTGAAATTATTGAATAATGAAATAAATGATTTACAAATTATTATTCAACCTTATAAAGAACTAGAGGATTTTATGAGAGCAGAGAAAGATCTGCTGTATAAAATAAAGAAAAATACCAATGAGCTTCGAGAGAAAAAACAAAAAAAGTATCAAAGAGATCTTAAACAAATAGATGAAGAATCTAATTTATCAATAATACAGTCTAATGCCCAAAAAAAACAAAAAGTAAATATTGACTCTAATAAGAATATCAGTAAAGGGGTATTACAAAAAGTGGTTAAATATCCCAATAGGGATGGTAAGTTTAATGGGAGGCCTAATGTAGAATCAGGTCACCAAAGAACAAACTACAGACAGGGCAATTGGAGGTCTAGAAATTATGAACAGGACTCGTATAGACAATCAAATTGGAGAAGAAACCGCCCCCAAATTGCAAGGTTCAATGAGGTAGAATCTTGGGTCCAAAAGCCTCCCAATAGGTTTCAACCTATTGAAAGAAATAACAGTTGGAGGGGTGAACAGGTTCAAGAACATAGATTCATGGATAGGGATCGTAGGGCCCTGAGAACCTCTAATAGGTATCACTTATTGGAACCGAATACCCCAGTAGAACCAAGTTCTCCTTTTCGTTGGGATTACAGATCAACGAGAAGGAGATAAGTTCTAGTACCCATAAAAATAAGAAAAGAGTACCGGTCCCAAAAAAATGTAAACGTGGAAAAAGGGCAGGTAAGAAGAAAAAAATTCTGCCTAAACTTAAATTACCACCAAAAAAGACAGAGTCCGATGGTAAGATTTTCAATTTAAGTAAAAGGATTTTGACCCCTGTAGAAATCAGGGTACTAAAAAAAGGGTTGAAATTTGCCCCTACAGGGGAAGTCGATCCTTTTGGTCTTTATATAGACACACAAAAATATATAAGAAAACTTACACTTAAAAAGTTTTTTATGAATAAAAATAAAGAGGGTACTGTTCAAGACATAGAGACTCTGTCAGGACGTGAAAAATTCAAGAATACTTCCAGTTTTAACCCAACTTATGAGAGGGGGAAATTCATCAATTGTTTCAACGAAGTCATTAATGACGAGTTGGAAAAACTGATGAAACAGAAAAAGAAGGTTAAATGCAATTTGTCTAAAAAAGAATATGAGGCAGTAAGATCACTAAAGGATGATAAGGAGGTGATCATTAAGCCAGCAGATAAGGGTGGTGGAGTGGTCCTGATGAACAAATTGGATTATATGGAGGAAATCATGAAACAACTAAACTCAGGGGATACTTATAAAAAATTAAGATCAGACCCCACACAGAGGATTAGTGAAGCCTTACTAACATTAACATCCAATGCATTAAAGGATGGAGTAATTAATGAAAAAGAACATGATTTCCTTAATATAAAAGAACCTTCAGTACCAACTATATACGTCCTTCCAAAGGTTCACAAGGACCCCCTCCACCCTCCCGGTCGTCCGATTATATCGGGGACTAACAGTTTAACTTCAAATTTGTCAGCATTAATTGACCACTTTCTACAGCCATTGGTAGTAAAAACCAAGGCGTATTTGAAAGATACGGGTGACGTTTTGAGAAAAATTACCAATGTTCAATATACCAGCTCTACCATTTTATGTAGTGCTGATGTATGCACTCTGTATACTGTTATCAAAAAAGAGAAAGGGCTGGAAGCTATCTCTTATTTCTTGGATAAAAGTGATTATGACGAGCTAACCAGAAAATTCGTTTTGGATGGTATAGGTTTTATATTAGATAATAATTATTTTTACTTCAATGGGACATACTATATCCAACAAGTAGGAACAGCTATGGGTACCAGATTTGCCCCCAGTTACGCCAATTTATACATGGCTTATTGGGAAGATCATAATATTTTTGGAGTCGATGGACTGGGGGCAGGTCTGGTATCCTGGCATCGTTATATCGATGATGTCCTATTCCTTTGGAATGGACATGAACAAGATCTTTCTATCTTCACAGATAAATTAAATCAAAATGACTTTAATCTTAAATTTGTAACAACAAGTAGTTCTAAGGAAATATCCTTCTTGGATCTATGTTTATATGTGGAAGATGACATCCTGAAGACTAAGACCTTCAGGAAGGCAACAGACTCCAACGGATATATAGAAATGGGAAGTTTACATCACCCTAACTGGCTAGACGGTATTCCGTTTAGCCAGTTCACACGTATTAAGCGGAACTGTAGTGATCAAACCACCTGTAATGAACAAATATTGGAAACTACCGATAGGTTCATTAATAAAGGCTATTCAGTGGAACTTATAAATAAAGCACGTATTAAAGTAGAGAATATCAATAGGGACGACCTTTTAAAGGAGAAGGACAAAGAGCAAAAACCAAAAAATGAAAGAAACAAGTGGGCGTTCATTAGTCAGTTTAATCCCCTGCATAAGGATATTGAAAGAATCTTTAGAAGAAATTGGTATCTATTACAGAAAGATCCAGTTATAGGAAAATAAATTCCCGATATACCCACCTTTATTTACAGGAAGGCACCATCTTTGAAGGATAAATTGGTAAGAAGTGCCATAGACGATAATATGAGAGTGAGTAATAGAACCAAGGGGTTCCATAGATGTGGACAGTGTTTGATGTGTAGAATGGTGAAGAGTACTTCTACTAAGATCACAGAGTTCACCGTAAATAATGAAACATACAGAATTAATGATTTTATTACATGTCAATCAAAAAATATAATCTATGGGATAGAATGCACATGCGGGCTACTTTATGTAGGCAGGACAAGTAGAAACTTAAAGACCCGTCTTGCAGAACATGTGTATAATATCCGGAAGGGTTTGGAAACACACTCACTTTCAGCTCATTTTAAAACTCATCACGATAAAAAAGAATGTTTTATAAAAAGGTTTTGGGGGATAGAGCAAGTTAAACCAACATGGCGGACCAAAGATTTAGAAAGGAGATTAGCTAAGAGTGAAATGAATTGGACTTTTAAGCTAAAATCCTTACAACCTAAAGGTCTTAACACCGACTTCGAGATGAAGTGGTTTTTATAGTGTCTATATGATTTTATTAATATATTTCTTAATTGTTTTATTATCAATTTTAATATTAATTTTCAAATTTATTGATCATTATTATGAATTTCGTTATTGTATGTCTGTTTAGGTCTTAAACTATATACATATCTATATATTTTTTTTATGGTGCTGCTCTGAGTGACAGAGGAGGGTTTGGAACGCACACTTCCGCGTTTTGGAGGACACATCTCTGTATGTGACATGTGATGGGCGTGCGTCTCGTCCGTCACTGCGGACGACGGAGAACGGGAAGTGCTCATCTGGTCTGGTGCGCTATGCATGAACCGCAAGGGAGCCGGGTGGAACGCACGATGTCATTTCCTGTCCTCCGTCAGCAGCGACGGAGGACGAAGTGAAGCCTTCGCTATTGGACAATGATTATGTCATCATCTTCCCCGCGAAATTTGAAGGAGGATCTGGTATCTGGACACAGCTGATGGATATTATGTTAGTTAATTTAGATGTGTATAAATGTAGGAAAAGCCGTTCAGCCACAAACGCTTCTGAGGAAGAACCCAGTGAGGTTCGAAATGCATTAAGCGGTGTGGCTTTTTTACCTGGTGGACTGAGCATTTGGACTGATCCTGATCCTGAACTTGTACCTTGGAGTATCCGGACTCTGTGGGATTTCTGGATCGATGAGTATTTAACCATCTCTAGCACCAGTGTTACTACATGCTTTTATATTTCTTTTGTTTTCTGCACTATTGCCTTGCTTTATTCCGTTTCAGCCTGAAGTTCAGGTGGATAGCAGAAGAATCCCGCTCCTTCAAGCTGAGACCTATGATATGCTCGCAAACTATTGACACATTGTGAGTGTGGTATTTAAAGGACCATTCTGTGTTTTCTGCTTTGGATGTCTGCACTATTGTTATATTATTTTTTTCAGTTCAGACAATTCAATACATGGTGATATCCGAGAAGTTACTCCCCATAGAGAAACAAAAGGGAAGTAATGGTTTATTATATGTAATCATTTAGGACTAAATCTGCGCAATTTATACACCTATTTATTTTCTAAACAGTTGTATATGGAAAATTAGTGGATTTTTCCAAGGTGTATATGCTGTATTTTTTAATGTCTGTCTAGCGCAAATTTGCACAAATACTTTTTATTGCATCAATTTTCTATTCACTTTTTTTGTGTTTTTGCTGCAGAAATGTTTACATATAGAGAAGATAGGAGAGAAATATCAAAACAAACCTTCCTACCCATCACTGACATTAATGTCAGTGATGAAAGTTTGGAATCTGTTTTTTGTAAATTAGAACCAATAATGTTAAAAGAAAATAGGATCTTCTGGGAAATAGTTACATTGGAGCAATATCAAATGTCAAAAATTATACCCAAGGGATTAAAAATTATAAAAACTCCATCCTTTGCCATATCTAGTAGTTCTTTTAAGAAAGACTGGGAAGTAATTCTCAATGATTGTTCTTGTGCCCTAATTGATTTAATTCTAAGGGAAAGGAGGGAGACATTGAAATTATTGAATAATGAAATAAATGATTTACAAATTATTATTCAACCTTATAAAGAACTAGAGGATTTTATGAGAGCAGAGAAAGATCTGCTGTATAAAATAAAGAAAAATACCAATGAGCTTCGAGAGAAAAAACAAAAAAAGTATCAAAGAGATCTTAAACAAATAGATGAAGAATCTAATTTATCAATAATACAGTCTAATGCCCAAAAAAAACAAAAAGTAAATATTGACTCTAATAAGAATATCAGTAAAGGGGTATTACAAAAAGTGGTTAAATATCCCAATAGGGATGGTAAGTTTAATGGGAGGCCTAATGTAGAATCAGGTCACCAAAGAACAAACTACAGACAGGGCAATTGGAGGTCTAGAAATTATGAACAGGACTCGTATAGACAATCAAATTGGAGAAGAAACCGCCCCCAAATTGCAAGGTTCAATGAGGTAGAATCTTGGGTCCAAAAGCCTCCCAATAGGTTTCAACCTATTGAAAGAAATAACAGTTGGAGGGGTGAACAGGTTCAAGAACATAGATTCATGGATAGGGATCGTAGGGCCCTGAGAACCTCTAATAGGTATCACTTATTGGAACCGACTACCCCAGTAGAACCAAGTTCTCCTTTTCGTTGGGATTACAGATCAACGAGAAGGAGATAAGTTCTAGTACCCATAAAAATAAGAAAAGAGTACCGGTCCCAAAAAAATGTAAACGTGGAAAAAGGGCAGGTAAGAAGAAAAAAATTCTGCCTAAACTTAAATTACCACCAAAAAAGACAGAGTCCGATGGTAAGATTTTCAATTTAAGTAAAAGGATTTTGACCCCTGTAGAAATCAGGGTACTAAAAAAAGGGTTGAAATTTGCCCCTACAGGGGAAGTCGATCCTTTTGGTCTTTATATAGACACACAAAAATATATAAGAAAACTTACACTTAAAAAGTTTTTTATGAATAAAAATAAAGAGGGTACTGTTCAAGACATAGAGACTCTGTCGGGACGTGAAAAATTCAAGAATACTTCCAGTTTTAACCCAACTTATGAGAGGGGGAAATTCATCAATTGTTTCAACGAAGTCATTAATGACGAGTTGGAAAAACTGATGAAACAGAAAAAGAAGGTTAAATGCAATTTGTCTAAAAAAGAATATGAGGCAGTAAGATCACTAAAGGATGATAAGGAGGTGATCATTAAGCCAGCAGATAAGGGTGGTGGAGTGGTCCTGATGAACAAATTGGATTATATGGAGGAAATCATGAAACAACTAAACTCAGGGGATACTTATAAAAAATTAAGATCAGACCCCACACAGAGGATTAGTGAAGCCTTACTAACATTAACATCCAATGCATTAAAGGATGGAGTAATTAATGAAAAAGAACATGATTTCCTTAATATAAAAGAACCTTCAGTACCAACTATATACGTCCTTCCAAAGGTTCACAAGGACCCCCTCCACCCTCCCGGTCGTCCGATTATATCGGGGACTAACAGTTTAACTTCAAATTTGTCAGCATTAATTGACCACTTTCTACAGCCATTGGTAGTAAAAACCAAGGCGTATTTGAAAGATACGGGTGACGTTTTGAGAAAAATTACCAATGTTCAATATACCAGCTCTACCATTTTATGTAGTGCTGATGTATGCACTCTGTATACTGTTATCAAAAAAGAGAAAGGGCTGGAAGCTATCTCTTATTTCTTGGATAAAAGTGATTATGACGAGCTAACCAGAAAATTCGTTTTGGATGGTATAGGTTTTATATTAGATAATAATTATTTTTACTTCAATGGGACATACTATATCCAACAAGTAGGAACAGCTATGGGTACCAGATTTGCCCCCAGTTACGCCAATTTATACATGGCTTATTGGGAAGATCATAATATTTTTGGAGTCGATGGACTGGGGGCAGGTCTGGTATCCTGGCATCGTTATATCGATGATGTCCTATTCCTTTTGAATGGACATGAACAAGATCTTTCTATCTTCACAGATAAATTAACTCAAAATGACTTTAATCTTAAATTTGTAACAACAAGTAGTTCTAAGGAAATATCCTTCTTGGATCTATGTTTATATGTGGAAGATGACATCCTGAAGACTAAGACCTTCAGGAAGGCAACAGACTCCAACGGATATATAGAAATGGGAAGTTTACATCACCCTAACTGGCTAGACGGTATTCCGTTTAGCCAGTTCACACGTATTAAGCGGAACTGTAGTGATCAAACCACCTGTAATGAACAAATATTGGAAACTACCGATAGGTTCATTAATAAAGGCTATTCAGTGGAACTTATAAATAAAGCACGTATTAAAGTAGAGAATATCAATAGGGACGACCTTTTAAAGGAGAAGGACAAAGAGCAAAAACCAAAAAATGAAAGAAACAAGTGGGCGTTCATTAGTCAGTTTAATCCCCTGCATAAGGATATTGAAAGAATCTTTAGAAGAAATTGGTATCTATTACAGAAAGATCCAGTTATAGGAAAAGAAATTCCCGATATACCCACCTTTATTTACAGGAAGGCACCATCTTTGAAGGATAAATTGGTAAGAAGTGCCATAGACGATAATATGAGAGTGAGTAATAGAACCAAGGGGTTCCATAGATGTGGACAGTGTTTGATGTGTAGAATGGTGAAGAGTACTTCTACTAAGATCACAGAGTTCACCGTAAATAATGAAACATACAGAATTAATGATTTTATTACATGTCAATCAAAAAATATAATCTATGGGATAGAATGCACATGCGGGCTACTTTATGTAGGCAGGACAAGTAGAAACTTAAAGACCCGTCTTGCAGAACATGTGTATAATATCCGGAAGGGTTTGGAAACACACTCACTTTCAGCTCATTTTAAAACTCATCACGATAAAAAAGAATGTTTTATAAAAAGGTTTTGGGGGATAGAGCAAGTTAAACCAACATGGCGGACCAAAGATTTAGAAAGGAGATTAGCTAAGAGTGAAATGAATTGGACTTTTAAGCTAAAATCCTTACAACCTAAAGGTCTTAACACCGACTTCGAGATGAAGTGGTTTTTATAGTGTCTATATGATTTTATTAATATATTTCTTAATTGTTTTATTATCAATTTTAATATTAATTTTCAAATTTATTGATCATTATTATGAATTTCGTTATTGTATGTCTGTTTAGGTCTTAAACTATATACATATCTATATATTTTTTTTATGGTGCTGCTCTGAGTGACAGAGGAGGGTTTGGAACGCACACTTCCGCGTTTTGGAGGACACATCTCTGTATGTGACATGTGATGGGCGTGCGTCTCGTCCGTCACTGCGGACGACGGAGAACGGGAAGTGCTCATCTGGTCTGGTGCGCTATGCATGAACCGCAAGGGAGCCGGGTGGAACGCACGATGTCATTTCCTGTCCTCCGTCAGCAGCGACGGAGGACGAAGTGAAGCCTTCGCTATTGGACAATGATTATGTCATCATCTTCCCCGCGAAATTTGAAGGAGGATCTGGTATCTGGACACAGCTGATGGATATTATGTTAGTTAATTTAGATGTGTATAAATGTAGGAAAAGCCGTTCAGCCACAAACGCTTCTGAGGAAGAACCCAGTGAGGTTCGAAATGCATTAAGCGGTGTGGCTTTTTTACCTGGTGGACTGAGCATTTGGACTGATCCTGATCCTGAACTTGTACCTTGGAGTATCCGGACTCTGTGGGATTTCTGGATCGATGAGTATTTAACCATCTCTAGCACCAGTGTTACTACATGCTTTTATATTTCTTTTGTTTTCTGCACTATTGCCTTGCTTTATTCCGTTTCAGCCTGAAGTTCAGGTGGATAGCAGAAGAATCCCGCTCCTTCAAGCTGAGACCTATGATATGCTCGCAAACTATTGACACATTGTGAGTGTGGTATTTAAAGGACCATTCTGTGTTTTCTGCTTTGGATGTCTGCACTATTGTTATATTATTTTTTTCAGTTCAGACAATTCAATACATGGTGATATCCGAGAAGTTACTCCCCATAGAGAAACAAAAGGGAAGTAATGGTTTATTATATGTAATCATTTAGGACTAAATCTGCGCAATTTATACACCTATTTATTTTCTAAACAGTTGTATATGGAAAATTAGTGGATTTTTCCAAGGTGTATATGCTGTATTTTTTAATGTCTGTCTAGCGCAAATTTGCACAAATACTTTTTATTGCATTTAAGGAAAGACAAACAGCCATATTCTTTGGTTATGGAAGCAAAGATGTGGGCTTGTTTGCTTATCAATAACCAAATTCTTGATTCAGTTTTTACAGAAAGTATATTTATCGTCTAAAGCACCGCAATCAGTAAACAAACCATTGCTCATAAATGACCTCGTGGCGCAATGGTAGCGCGTCTGACTCCAGATCAGAAAGTTGCGTGTTCAAATCACGTTGGGGTCAATTACCATTTTGAAGATGAAATTTACCAAATGAAACACCATAAAAGAAACAAATTGTCAAGTCTGTCATCCACCTTCTGCAAAGTGATATTTGCTCACAGGTATAACTATATCACCTGCACAGTTTCATAATAAATGCTCATTTCTCATATTACTTATACAAAAAATACCCAGTTAATTGGACATCACCATATCTTGACATTGAAGCATACTCTGTACTCTTGGTTTCTTTATGATTAAGTTTTGTTTCATATTGCATCATTTCAATTCCGGTAACTTACATCTTCAAAATTTTACATAAGTGCTAACACCAACAATTACTTTATTTTGTAAGACATTTAGAAGTAATTTTATTTTTTTGATCAATTTTTCCTTTCAGCTTACTTATTTTGTTAAGAATAATGACTTTACATTTAAGGAAAGACAAACAGTCATATTCTTTGGTTATGGAAGCAAAGATGTGGGCTTGTTTGCTTATCAATAACAAATTCTTGATTCAGTTTTTACAGAAAGTATATTTATCGTCTAAAGCACCGCAATCAGTAAACAAACCATTGCTCATAAATGACCTCGTGGCACAACGGTAGCGCGTCTGACTCCAGATCAGTAGGTTGCGTGTTCAAATCACGTCGGGGTCAATTACCATTTTGAAGATGAAATTTACCAAATGAAACACCATAAAAGAAACAAATTGCCAAGTCTGTCATCCACCTTCTGCAATGTGATAATTGCTCACAGGTATAACTATATCACCTGCACAGTTTCATAATAAATGCCCATTCTGCTCATTTCTCATATTACTTATACAAAAAATACCCAGTTAATTGGACATCACCATATCTTGACATTGAAGCATACTCTTGGTTTCTTTATGATTAAGTTTTGTTTCATATTGCATCATTTCAATTCCGGTCACTTACAACTTCAAAATTGCCAAGTCTGTCATCCACCTTCTGTAATGTGATATTTGCTCACAGGGATAACTATATCACCTGCACAGTTTCATAATAAATGCCCATTCTGCTCATTTCTCATAATACTTATACAAAAAATACCCAGTTAATTTGACATCACCATATCTTGACATTGAAGCATACTCTGTACTCTTGGTTCCTTTATGATTAAGTTTTGTTTCATATTGCATCATTTCAATTCCGGTAACTTACATCTTCAAAATTTTACATAAGTGCTAACACCAACAATTACTTTATTTTGTAAGACATTTAGAAGTAATTTTATTTTTTTGATCAAATTTTCCTTTCAGCTTTCTTATTTTGCGAAGAATAATGACTACATTTAAGGAAAGACAAACAGTCATATTCTTTGGTTTTGGAAGCAAAGATGTGGGCTTGTTTGCTTATCAATAACCAAATTCTTGATTCAGTTTTTACAGAAAGTATATTTATCGTCTAAAGCACCGCAATCAGTAAACAAACCATTGCTTATAAATGACCTCGTGGCGCAACGGTAGGTTGCGTGTTCAAATCACGTCGGGGTCAATTACCATTTTGAAGATGAAATTTACCAAATGAAACACCATAAAAGAAACAAATTGCCAAGTCTGTCATCCACCTTCTGCAATGTGATAATTGCTCACAGGTATAACTATATCACCTGCACAGTTTCATAATAAATGCCCATTCTGCTCATTTCTCATATTACTTATACAAAAAATACCCAGTTAATTGGACATCACCATATCTTGACATTGAAGCATACTCTTGGTTTCTTTATGATTAAGTTTTGTTTCATATTGCATCATTTCAATTCCGGTCACTTACAACTTCAAAATTTTGCATAAGTGCTAACACCAACAATTACTTTATTTTGTAAGACATTTAGAAGTAATTTGATTTTTTTGACAAATTTTTCCTTTCAGCTTACTTATTTTGCTAAGAATAATGACTACATTTAAGGAAAGACAAATAGTCATATTCTTTGGTTATGGAAGCAAAGATGTGGGCTTGTTTGCTTATCAATAACCAAATTATTAATTCAGTTTTTACAGAAAGTATATTTATCGTCTAAAGCACCGCAATCAGTAAACAAACCATTGCTCATAAATGACCTTGTGGCGCAACGGTAGCGCGTCTGACTCCAGATCAGAAGGTTGCGTGTTCAAATCACGTCGGGGTCAATTACTATTTCGAAGATAACATTTACCAAATGAAACACCATAAAAGAAATAAATTGCCAAGTCTGTCATCCACCTTCTGTAATGTGATATTTGCTCACAGATATAACTATATCACCTGCACAGTTTCATAATAAATGCTCATTTCTCATAATACTTATACAAAAAATACCAAGTTAATTGGACATTACCATATCTTGACATTGAAGCATACTCTGTACTCTTGGTTTCTTTATGACTAAGTTTTGTTTCATATTGCATCATTTCAATTCCGGTCACAGACAACTTCAAAATTTTACATAAGTGCTAACACCAACAATTACTTTATTTTGTAAGACATTTAGAAGTAATTTTATTTTTTTGATCAATTTTTCCTTTCAGCTTTCTTATTTTGCTAAGAATAATGACTACATTTAAGGAAAGACAAACAGTCATATTCTTTAGTTATGGAAGCAAAGATGTGGGCTTGTTTGCTTATCAATAACCAAATTCTTGATTCAGTTTTTACAGAAAGTATATTTATCGTCTAAAGCACCGCAATCAGTAAACAAACCATTGCGCATAAATGACCTCGTGGCGTAACGGTAGCGCGTCTGACTCCAGATCAGAAGGTTGCGTGTTCAAATCAAGTCGGGGTCAATTACCATTTTGAAGATGAAATTTACCAAATGAAACACCATAAAAGAAACAAATTGTCAAATCTGTCATCCACCTTCTGCAATGTGATATTTGCTCACAGGTATAACTATATCACCTGCACAGTTTCATAATAAATGCCCATTCTGCTCATTTCTCATATTACTTATGCAAAAATATCCCAGTTTATTGGAAATTACCATATCTTGACATTGAAGCATACTCTGTACTCTTGGTTTCTTTATGACTAAGTTTTGTTTCATATTGCATCATTTCCATTCCGGTCACAGACAACTTCAAATTTTTACATAAGTGCTAACACCAACAATTACTTTATTTTGTAAGACATTTAGAAGTAATTTGATTTTTTTGATCAATTTTTCATTTCAGCTTACTTATTTTGCTAAGAATAATGACTTTACATTTAAGGAAAGACAAACAGTCATATTCTTTGGTTATGGAAGCAAAGATGTGGGCTTGTTTGCTTATCAATAACCAAATTCTTGATTCAGTTTTTACAGAAAGTATATTTATCGTCTAAAGCACCGCAATCAGTAAACAAACCATTGCTCATAAATGACCTTGTGGCGCAACGGTAGCGCGTCTCACTCCAGATCAGAAGGTTGCGTGTTCAAATCACGTCGGGGGTCAATTACTATTTCGAAGATGAAATTTACCAAATGAACCACCATATAAGAAACAAATTGCCAAGTCTGTCATCCACCTTCTGTAATGTGATATTTGCTCACAGGTATAACTATATCACCTGCACAGTTTCATAATAAATGCTCATTTCTCATATTACTTATACAAAAAATACCCAGTTAATTGGACATCACCATATCTTGACATTGAAGCATACTCTGTACTCTTGGTTTCTTTATGATTAAGTTTTGTTTCATATTGCATCATTTCAATTCCGGTCACTTACAACTTCAAAATTTTACATAAGTGCTAACACCAACAATTACTTTATTTTGTAAGACATTTAGAAGTAAGTTGATTTTTTGATCAATTTTTCCTTTCAGCTTACTTATTTTGCTAAGAATAATGACTACATTTAAGGAAAGACAAACAGTCATATTCTTTGGTTATGGAAGCAAAGATGTGGGCTTGTTTGCTTATCAATAACCAAATTCTTGATTCAGTTTTTACAGAAAGTATATTTATCGTCTAAAGCACCGCAATCAGTAAACAAACCATCGCTCATAAATGATCTTGTGGCGCAACGGTAGCGCGCCTGACTCCAAATCAGAAGGTTGCGTGTTCAAATCACGTCAGGGTCAATTACCATTTTGAAGATGAAATTTACCAAATGAAACACTATAAAAGAAACAAATTGCCAAGTCTGTCATCCACCTTCTGTAATGTGATATTTGCTCACAGGGATAACTATATCACCTGCACAGTTTCATAATAAATGCCCATTCTGCTCATTTCTCATAATACTTATGCAAAAATAACCCAGTTTATTGGAAATTACCATATCTTGACATTGAAGCATACTCTGTACTCTTGGTTTCTTTATGACTAAGTTTTGTTTCATATTGCATCATTTCAAATCCGGTCACAGACAACTTCAAAATTTTACATAAGTGCTAACACCAACAATTACTTTATTTTGTAAGACATTTAGAAGTAATTTGATTTTTTTGATCAATTTTTCCTTTCAGCTTACTTATTTTGCTAAGAATAATGACTTTACATTTAAGGAAAGACAAACAGTCATATTCTTTGGTTATGGAAGCAAAGATGTGGGCTTGTTTGCTTATCAATAACCAAATTCTTGATTCAGTTTTTACAGAAAGTATATTTATCGTCTAAAGCACCACAATCAGTAAACAAACCATTGCTCATAAATGACCTTGTGGCGCAACGGTAGCGTGTCTGACTCCAGATCAGAAGATTGCGTGTTCAAATCTCGTCGGGTCAATTACTATTTTGAAGATGAAATTTACCAAATGAAACACCATAAAAGAAACAAATTGCCAAGTCTGTCATCCACCTTCTGTAATGTGATATTTGCTCACAGATATAACTATATCACCGGCACAGTTTCATAATAAATGCTCATTTCTCATAATACTTATACAAAAAATACCAAGTTAATTGGACATTACCATATCTTGACATTGAAGCATACTCTGTACTCTTGGTTTCTTTATGACTAAGTTTTGTTTCATATTGCATCATTTCAATTCCGGTCACAGACAACTTCAAAATTTTACATAAGTGCTAACACCAACAATTACTTTATTTTGTAAGACATTTAGAAGTAATTTGATTTTTTTGATCAATTTTTCCTTTCAGCTTACTTATTTTGCTAAGAATAATGACTACATTTAAGGAAAGACAAACAGTCATATTCTTTGGTTATGGAAGCAAAGACGTGGGCTTGTTTGCTTATCAATAACCAAATTCTTGATTCAGTTTTTACAGAAAGTATATTTATCGTCTAAAGCACCGCAATCAGTAAACAAACCATTGCGCATAAATGACCTCGTGGCGTAACGGTAGCGCGTCTGACTCCAGATCAGAAGGTTGCGTGTTCAAATCACGTCAGGGTCAATTACCATTTTGAAGATGAAATTTACCAAATGAAACACCATAAAAGAAACAAATTGTCAAATCTGTCATCCACCTTCTGCAATGTGATATTTGCTCACAGGTATAACTATATCACCTGCACAGTTTCATAATAAATGCCCATTCTGCTCATTTCTCATATTACTTATACAAAAAATACCCAGTTAATTGGACATCACCATATCTTGACATTGAAGCATACTCTGTACTATTGGTTTCTTTATGATTAAGTTTTGTTTCATATTGCATCATTTCAATTCCGGTCACTTACAACTTCAAAATTTTACATAAGTGCTAACACCAACAATTACTTTATTTTGTAAGACATTTAGAAGTAATTTGATTTTTTTGATAAATTTTTCCATTCAGCTTACTTATTTTGCTAAGAATAATGACTACATTTAAGGAAAGACAAACAGTCATATTCTTTGGTTATGGAAGCAAAGATGTGGGCTTGTTTGCTTATCAATAACCAAATTCTTTATTCAGTTTTTACAGAAAGTATATTTATCGTCTAAAGCACCGCAATCAGTAAACAAACCATTGCTCATAAATGATCTCGTGGCGCAACGGTAGCGCGTCTGACTCCAGATCAGAAGGTTGCGTGTTCAAATCACGTCGGGGTCAATTACTATTTTGAAGATGAAATTTACCAAATGAAACACTATAAAAGAAACAAATTGCCAAGTCTGTCATCCACCTTCTGTAATGTGATATTTGCTCACAGGGATAACTATATCACCTGCATAGTTTCATAATAAATGTCCATTCTGCTCATTTCTCATAATACTTATGCAAAAATATCCCAGTTTATTGGAAATTACCATATCTTGACATTGAAGCATACTCTGTACTCTTGGTTTCTTTATGATTAAGTTTTGTTTCATATTGCATCATTTCAATTCCGGTCACTTACAACTTCAAAATTTTACATAAGTGCTAACACCAACAATTACTTTATTTTGTAAGACATTTAGAAGTAAGTTGATTTTTTGATCAATTTTTCCTTTCAGCTTACTTATTTTGCTAAGAATAATGACTACATTTAAGGAAAGACAAACAGTCATATTCTTTGGTTATGGAAGCAAAGATGTGGGCTTGTTTGCTTATCAATAACCAAATTCTTGATTCAGTTTTTACAGAAAGTATATTTATCGTCTAAAGCACCGCAATCAGTAAACAAACCATCGCTCATAAATGATCTTGTGGCGCAACGGTAGTGCGTCTGACTCCAAATCAGAAGGTTGCGTGTTCAAATCACGTCAGGGTCAATTACCATTTTGAAGATGAAATTTACCAAATGAAACACTATAAAAGAAACAAATTGCCAAGTCTGTCATCCACCTTCTGTAATGTGATATTTGCTCACAGGGATAACTATATCACCTGCACAGTTTCATAATAAATGCCCATTCTGCTCATTTCTCATAATACTTATGCAAAAATAACCCAGTTTATTGGAAATTACCATATCTTGACATTGAAGCATACTCTGTACTCTTGGTTTCTTTATGACTAAGTTTTGTTTCATATTGCATCATTTCAAATCCGGTCACAGACAACTTCAAAATTTTACATAAGTGCTAACACCAACAATTACTTTATTTTGTAAGACATTTAGAAGTAATTTGATTTTTTTGATCAATTTTTCCTTTCAGCTTTCTTATTTTGCTAAGAATAATGACTACATTTAAGGAAAGACAAACAGTCATATTCTTTGGTTATGGAAGCAAAGATGTGGGCTTGTTTGCTTATCAATAACCAAATTCTTGATTCAGTTTTTACAGAAAGTATATTTATCGTCTAAAGCACCGCAATCAGTAAACAAACCATTGCTCATAAATGACCTTGTGGCGCAACGGTAGCGTGTCTGACTCCAGATCAGAAGATTGCGTGTTCAAATCTCGTCGGGGTCAATTACTATTTTGAAGATGAAATTTACCAAATGAAACACCATAAAAGAAACAAATTGCCAAGTCTGTCATCCACCTTCTGTAATGTGATATTTGCTCACAGATATAACTATATCACAGGCACAGTTTCATAATAAATGCTCATTTCTCATAATACTTATACAAAAAATACCAAGTTAATTGGACATTACCATATCTTGACATTGAAGCATACTCTGTACTCTTGGTTTCTTTATGACTAAGTTTTGTTTCATATTGCATCATTTCAATTCCGGTCACAGACAACTTCAAAATTTTACATAAGTGCTAACACCAACAATTACTTTATTTTGTAAGACATTTAGAAGTAATTTGATTTTTTTGATCAATTTTTCCTTTCAGCTTACTTATTTTGCTAAGAATAATGACTACATTTAAGGAAAGACAAACAGTCATATTCTTTGGTTATGGAAGCAAAGACGTGGGCTTGTTTGCTTATCAATAACCAAATTCTTGATTCAGTTTTTACAGAAAGTATATTTATCGTCTAAAGCACTGCAATCAGTAAACAAACCATTGCTCATAAATGACCTCGTGGTGCAACAGTAGCGCGTCTGACTCCAGATCAGAAGGTTGCGTGTTCAAATCACGTCGGGGTCAATTACCATTTTGAAGATGAAATTTACCAAATGAAACACCATAAAAGAAACAAATTGCCAAGTCTGTCATCCACCTTCTGTAATGTGATATTTGCTCACAGGGATAACTATATCACCTGCACAGTTTCATAATAAATGCCCATTCTGCTCATTTCTCATAATACTGATACAAAAATACCCAGTTAATTTGACATCACCATATCTTGACATTGAAGCATACTCTGTACTCTTGGTTTCTTTATGATTAAGTTTTGTTTCATATTGCATCATTTCAATTCCGGTAACTTACATCTTCAAAATTTTACATAAGTGCTAACACCAACAATTACTTTATTTTGTAAGACATTTAGAAGTAATTTTATTTTTTTGATCAATTTTTCCTTTCAGCTTACTTATTTTGCTAAGAATAATGACTTTACATTTAAGGAAAGACAAACAGTCATATTCTTTGGTTATGGAAGCAAAGATGTGGGCTTGTTTGCTTATCAATAACCAAATTCTTGATTCAGTTTTTACAGAAAGTATATTTATCGTCTAAAGCACTGCAATCAGTAAACAAACCATTGCTCATAAATGACCTCGTGGCACAACGGTAGCGCGTCTGACTCCAGATCAGAAGGTTGCGTGTTCAAATCACGTCGGGGTCAATTACCATTTTGAAGATGAAATTTACCAAATGAAACACCATAAAAGAAACAAATTGCCAAGTCTGTCATCCACCTTCTGTAATGTGATATTTGCTCACAGGGATAACTATATCACCTGCACAGTTTCATAATAAATGCCCATTCTGCTCATTTCTCATAATACTTATACAAAAAATACCCAGTTAATTTGACATCACCATATCTTGACATTGAAGCATACTCTGTACTCTTGGTTCCTTTATGATTAAGTTTTGTTTCATATTGCATCATTTCAATTCCGGTAACTTACATCTTCAAAATTTTACATAAGTGCTAACACCAACAATTACTTTATTTTGTAAGACATTTAGAAGTAATTTTATTTTTTTGATCAATTTTTCCTTTCAGCTTTCTTATTTTGCTAAGAATAATGACTACATTTAAGGAAAGACAAACAGTCATATTCTTTGGTTATGGAAGCAAAGATGTGGGCTTGTTTGCTTATCAATAACCAAATTCTTGATTCAGTTTTTACAGAAAGTATATTTATCGTCTAAAGCACCGCAATCAGTAAACAAACCATTGCTCATAAAAGACCTCGTGGCGCAACGGTAGCGCGTCTGACTCCAGATCAGAAGGTTGCGTGTTCAAATCACGTTTTGGTCAATTACCATTTTGAAGATGAAATTTACCAAATGAAACACCATAAAAGAAACAAATTGTCAAGTCTGTCATCCACCTTCTGCAATGTGATATTTGCTCACAGGTATAACTATATCACCTGCACAGTTTCATAATAAATGCTCATTTCTCATATTACTTATACAAAAAATACCCAGTTAATTGGACATCACCATATCTTGACATTGAAGCATACTCTGTACTCTTGGTTTCTTTATGATTAAGTTTTGTTTCATATTGCATCATTTCAATTCCGGTCACTTACAACTTCAAAATTTTACATAAGTGCTAACACCAACAATTACTTTATTTTGTAAGACATTTAGAAGTAATTTGATTTTTTTGATAAATTTTTCCATTCAGCTTACTTATTTTGCTAAGAATAATGACTACATTTAAGGAAAGACAAACAGTCATATTCTTTGGTTATGGAAGCAAAGATGTGGGCTTGTTTGCTTATCAATAACCAAATTCTTTATTCAGTTTTTACAGAAAGTATATTTATCGTCTAAAGCACCGCAATCAGTAAACAAACCATTGCTCATAAATGATCTCGTGGCGCAACGGTAGCGCGTCTGACTCCAGATTAGAAGGTTGCGTGTTCAAATCACGTCGGGGTCAATTACTATTTTGAAGATGAAATTTACCAAATGAAACACTATAAAAGAAACAAATTGCCAAGTCTGTCATCCACCTTCTGTAATGTGATATTTGCTCACAGGGATAACTATATCACCTGCATAGTTTCATAATAAATGTCCATTCTGCTCATTTCTCATAATACTTATGCAAAAATATCCCAGTTTATTGGAAATTACCATATCTTGACATTGAAGCATACTCTGTACTCTTGGTTTCTTTATGATTAAGTTTTGTTTCATATTGCATCATTTCAATTCCGGTCACTTACAACTTCAAAATTTTACATAAGTGCTAACACCAACAATTACTTTATTTTGTAAGACATTTAGAAGTAAGTTGATTTTTTGATCAATTTTTCCTTTCAGCTTACTTATTTTGCTAAGAATAATGACTACATTTAAGGAAAGACAAACAGTCATATTCTTTGGTTATGGAAGCAAAGATGTGGGCTTGTTTGCTTATCAATAACCAAATTCTTGATTCAGTTTTTACAGAAAGTATATTTATCGTCTAAAGCACCGCAATCAGTAAACAAACCATCGCTCATAAATGATCTTGTGGCGCAACGGTAGCGCGTCTGACTCCAAATCAGAAGGTTGCGTGTTCAAATCACGTCAGGGTCAATTACCATTTTGAAGATGAAATTTACCAAATGAAACACTATAAAAGAAACAAATTGCCAAGTCTGTCATCCACCTTCTGTAATGTGATATTTGCTCACAGGGATAACTATATCACCTGCACAGTTTCATAATAAATGCCCATTCTGCTCATTTCTCATAATACTTATGCAAAAATAACCCAGTTTATTGGAAATTACCATATCTTGACATTGAAGCATACTCTGTACTCTTGGTTTCTTTATGACTAAGTTTTGTTTCATATTGCATCATTTCAAATCCGGTCACAGACAACTTCAAAATTTTACATAAGTGCTAACACCAACAATTACTTTATTTTGTAAGACATTTAGAAGTAATTTGATTTTTTTGATCAATTTTTCCTTTCAGCTTACTTATTTTGCTAAGAATAATGACTACATTTAAGGAAAGACAAACAGTCATATTCTTTGGTTATGGAAGCAAAGACGTGGGCTTGTTTGCTTATCAATAACCAAATTCTTGATTCAGTTTTTACAGAAAGTATATTTATCGTCTAAAGCACCGCAATCAGTAAACAAACCATTGCGCATAAATGACCTCGTGGCGTAACGGTAGCGCGTCTGACTCCAGATCAGAAGGTTGCGTGTTCAAATCACGTCAGGGTCAATTACCATTTTGAAGATGAAATTTACCAAATGAAACACCATAAAAGAAACAAATTGTCAAATCTGTCATCCACCTTCTGCAATGTGATATTTGCTCACAGGTATAACTATATCACCTGCACAGTTTCATAATAAATGCCCATTCTGCTCATTTCTCATATTACTTATACAAAAAATACCCAGTTAATTGGACATCACCATATCTTGACATTGAAGCATACTCTGTACTATTGGTTTCTTTATGATTAAGTTTTGTTTCATATTGCATCATTTCAATTCCGGTCACTTACAACTTCAAAATTTTACATAAGTGCTAACACCAACAATTACTTTATTTTGTAAGACATTTAGAAGTAATTTGATTTTTTTGATACATTTTTCCATTCAGCTTACTTATTTTGCTAAGAATAATGACTACATTTAAGGAAAGACAAACAGTCATATTCTTTGGTTATGGAAGCAAAGATGTGGGCTTGTTTGCTTATCAATAACCAAATTCTTTATTCAGTTTTTACAGAAAGTATATTTATCGTCTAAAGCACCGCAATCAGTAAACAAACCATTGCTCATAAATGATCTCGTGGCGCAACGGTAGCGCGTCTGACTCCAGATCAGAAGGTTGCGTGTTCAAATCACGTCGGGGTCAATTACTATTTTGAAGATGAAATTTACCAAATGAAACACTATAAAAGAAACAAATTGCCAAGTCTGTCATCCACCTTCTGTAATGTGATATTTGCTCACAGGGATAACTATATCACCTGCATAGTTTCATAATAAATGTCCATTCTGCTCATTTCTCATAATACTTATGCAAAAATATCCCAGTTTATTGGAAATTACCATATCTTGACATTGAAGCATACTCTGTACTCTTGGTTTCTTTATGATTAAGTTTTGTTTCATATTGCATCATTTCAATTCCGGTCACTTACAACTTCAAAATTTTACATAAGTGCTAACACCAACAATTACTTTATTTTGTAAGACATTTAGAAGTAAGTTGATTTTTTGATCAATTTTTCCTTTCAGCTTACTTATTTTGCTAAGAATAATGACTACATTTAAGGAAAGACAAACAGTCATATTCTTTGGTTATGGAAGCAAAGATGTGGGCTTGTTTGCTTATCAATAACCAAATTCTTGATTCAGTTTTTACAGAAAGTATATTTATCGTCTAAAGCACCGCAATCAGTAAACAAACCATCGCTCATAAATGATCTTGTGGCGCAACGGTAGTGCGTCTGACTCCAAATCAGAAGGTTGCGTGTTCAAATCACGTCAGGGTCAATTACCATTTTGAAGATGAAATTTACCAAATGAAACACTATAAAAGAAACAAATTGCCAAGTCTGTCATCCACCTTCTGTAATGTGATATTTGCTCACAGGGATAACTATATCACCTGCACAGTTTCATAATAAATGCCCATTCTGCTCATTTCTCATAATACTTATGCAAAAATAACCCAGTTTATTGGAAATTACCATATCTTGACATTGAAGCATACTCTGTACTCTTGGTTTCTTTATGACTAAGTTTTGTTTCATATTGCATCATTTCAAATCCGGTCACAGACAACTTCAAAATTTTACATAAGTGCTAACACCAACAATTACTTTATTTTGTAAGACATTTAGAAGTAATTTGATTTTTTTGATCAATTTTTCCTTTCAGCTTTCTTATTTTGCTAAGAATAATGACTACATTTAAGGAAAGACAAACAGTCATATTCTTTGGTTATGGAAGCAAAGATGTGGGCTTGTTTGCTTATCAATAACCAAATTCTTGATTCAGTTTTTACAGAAAGTATATTTATCGTCTAAAGCACCGCAATCAGTAAACAAACCATTGCTCATAAATGACCTTGTGGCGCAACGGTAGCGTGTCTGACTCCAGATCAGAAGATTGCGTGTTCAAATCTCGTCGGGGTCAATTACTATTTTGAAGATGAAATTTACCAAATGAAACACCATAAAAGAAACAAATTGCCAAGTCTGTCATCCACCTTCTGTAATGTGATATTTGCTCACAGATATAACTATATCACAGGCACAGTTTCATAATAAATGCTCATTTCTCATAATACTTATACAAAAAATACCAAGTTAATTGGACATTACCATATCTTGACATTGAAGCATACTCTGTACTCTTGGTTTCTTTATGACTAAGTTTTGTTTCATATTGCATCATTTCAATTCCGGTCACAGACAACTTCAAAATTTTACATAAGTGCTAACACCAACAATTACTTTATTTTGTAAGACATTTAGAAGTAATTTGATTTTTTTGATCAATTTTTCCTTTCAGCTTACTTATTTTGCTAAGAATAATGACTACATTTAAGGAAAGACAAACAGTCATATTCTTTGGTTATGGAAGCAAAGACGTGGGCTTGTTTGCTTATCAATAACCAAATTCTTGATTCAGTTTTTACAGAAAGTATATTTATCGTCTAAAGCACTGCAATCAGTAAACAAACCATTGCTCATAAATGACCTCGTGGTGCAACAGTAGCGCGTCTGACTCCAGATCAGAAGGTTGCGTGTTCAAATCACGTCGGGGTCAATTACCATTTTGAAGATGAAATTTACCAAATGAAACACCATAAAAGAAACAAATTGCCAAGTCTGTCATCCACCTTCTGTAATGTGATATTTGCTCACAGGGATAACTATATCACCTGCACAGTTTCATAATAAATGCCCATTCTGCTCATTTCTCATAATACTTATACAAAAATACCCAGTTAATTTGACATCACCATATCTTGACATTGAAGCATACTCTGTACTCTTGGTTTCTTTATGATTAAGTTTTGTTTCATATTGCATCATTTCAATTCCGGTAACTTACATCTTCAAAATTTTACATAAGTGCTAACACCAACAATTACTTTATTTTGTAAGACATTTAGAAGTAATTTTATTTTTTTGATCAATTTTTCCTTTCAGCTTACTTATTTTGCTAAGAATAATGACTTTACATTTAAGGAAAGACAAACAGTCATATTCTTTGGTTATGGAAGCAAAGATGTGGGCTTGTTTGCTTATCAATAACCAAATTCTTGATTCAGTTTTTACAGAAAGTATATTTATCGTCTAAAGCACTGCAATCAGTAAACAAACCATTGCTCATAAATGACCTCGTGGCACAACGGTAGCGCGTCTGACTCCAGATCAGAAGGTTGCGTGTTCAAATCACGTCGGGGTCAATTACCATTTTGAAGATGAAATTTACCAAATGAAACACCATAAAAGAAACAAATTGCCAAGTCTGTCATCCACCTTCTGTAATGTGATATTTGCTCACAGGGATAACTATATCACCTGCACAGTTTCATAATAAATGCCCATTCTGCTCATTTCTCATAATACTTATACAAAAAATACCCAGTTAATTTGACATCACCATATCTTGACATTGAAGCATACTCTGTACTCTTGGTTCCTTTATGATTAAGTTTTGTTTCATATTGCATCATTTCAATTCCGGTAACTTACATCTTCAAAATTTTACATAAGTGCTAACACCAACAATTACTTTATTTTGTAAGACATTTAGAAGTAATTTTATTTTTTTGATCAATTTTTCCTTTCAGCTTTCTTATTTTGCTAAGAATAATGACTACATTTAAGGAAAGACAAACAGTCATATTCTTTGGTTATGGAAGCAAAGATGTGGGCTTGTTTGCTTATCAATAACCAAATTCTTGATTCAGTTTTTACAGAAAGTATATTTATCGTCTAAAGCACCGCAATCAGTAAACAAACCATTGCTCATAAAAGACCTCGTGGCGCAACGGTAGCGCGTCTGACTCCAGATCAGAAGGTTGCGTGTTCAAATCACGTTTTGGTCAATTACCATTTTGAAGATGAAATTTACCAAATGAAACACCATAAAAGAAACAAATTGTCAAGTCTGTCATCCACCTTCTGCAATGTGATATTTGCTCACAGGTATAACTATATCACCTGCACAGTTTCATAATAAATGCTCATTTCTCATATTACTTATACAAAAAATACCCAGTTAATTGGACATCACCATATCTTGACATTGAAGCATACTCTGTACTCTTGGTTTCTTTATGATTAAGTTTTGTTTCATATTGCATCATTTCAATTCCGGTCACTTACAACTTCAAAATTTTACATAAGTGCTAACACCAACAATTACTTTATTTTGTAAGACATTTAGAAGTAATTTGATTTTTTTGATAAATTTTTCCATTCAGCTTACTTATTTTGCTAAGAATAATGACTACATTTAAGGATAGACAAACAGTCATATTCTTTGGTTATGGAAGCAAAGATGTGGGCTTGTTTGCTTATCAATAACCAAATTCTTTATTCAGTTTTTACAGAAAGTATATTTATCGTCTAAAGCACCGCAATCAGTAAACAAACCATTGCTCATAAATGATCTCGTGGCGCAACGGTAGCGCGTCTGACTCCAGATTAGAAGGTTGCGTGTTCAAATCACGTCGGGGTCAATTACTATTTTGAAGATGAAATTTACCAAATGAAACACTATAAAAGAAACAAATTGCCAAGTCTGTCATCCACCTTCTGTAATGTGATATTTGCTCACAGGGATAACTATATCACCTGCATAGTTTCATAATAAATGTCCATTCTGCTCATTTCTCATAATACTTATGCAAAAATATCCCAGTTTATTGGAAATTACCATATCTTGACATTGAAGCATACTCTGTACTCTTGGTTTCTTTATGATTAAGTTTTGTTTCATATTGCATCATTTCAATTCCGGTCACTTACAACTTCAAAATTTTACATAAGTGCTAACACCAACAATTACTTTATTTTGTAAGACATTTAGAAGTAAGTTGATTTTTTGATCAATTTTTCCTTTCAGCTTACTTATTTTGCTAAGAATAATGACTACATTTAAGGAAAGACAAACAGTCATATTCTTTGGTTATGGAAGCAAAGATGTGGGCTTGTTTGCTTATCAATAACCAAATTCTTGATTCAGTTTTTACAGAAAGTATATTTATCGTCTAAAGCACCGCAATCAGTAAACAAACCATCGCTCATAAATGATCTTGTGGCGCAACGGTAGCGCGTCTGACTCCAAATCAGAAGGTTGCGTGTTCAAATCACGTCAGGGTCAATTACCATTTTGAAGATGAAATTTACCAAATGAAACACTATAAAAGAAACAAATTGCCAAGTCTGTCATCCACCTTCTGTAATGTGATATTTGCTCACAGGGATAACTATATCACCTGCACAGTTTCATAATAAATGCCCATTCTGCTCATTTCTCATAATACTTATGCAAAAATAACCCAGTTTATTGGAAATTACCATATCTTGACATTGAAGCATACTCTGTACTCTTGGTTTCTTTATGACTAAGTTTTGTTTCATATTGCATCATTTCAAATCCGGTCACAGACAACTTCAAAATTTTACATAAGTGCTAACACCAACAATTACTTTATTTTGTAAGACATTTAGAAGTAATTTGATTTTTTTGATCAATTTTTCCTTTCAGCTTACTTATTTTGCTAAGAATAATGACTTTACATTTAAGGAAAGACAAACAGTCATATTCTTTGGTTATGGAAGCAAAGATGTGGGCTTGTTTGCTTATCAATAACCAAATTCTTGATTCAGTTTTTACAGAAAGTATATTTATCGTCTAAAGCACCACAATCAGTAAACAAACATTTGGTCATAAATGACCTTGTGGCGCAACGGTAGCGTGTCTGACTCCAGATCAGAAGATTGCGTGTTCAAATCTCGTCGGGGTCAATTACTATTTTGAAGATGAAATTTACCAAATGAAACACCATAAAAGAAACAAATTGCCAAGTCTGTCATCCACCTTCTGTAATGTGATATTTGCTCACAGATATAACTATATCACAGGCACAGTTTCATAATAAATGCTCATTTCTCATAATACTTATACAAAAAATACCAAGTTAATTGGACATTACCATATCTTGACATTGAAGCATACTCTGTACTCTTGGTTTCTTTATGACTAAGTTTTGTTTCATATTGCATCATTTCAATTCCGGTCACAGACAACTTCAAAATTTTACATAAGTGCTAACACCAACAATTACTTTATTTTGTAAGACATTTAGAAGTAATTTGATTTTTTTGATCAATTTTTCCTTTCAGCTTACTTATTTTGCTAAGAATAATGACTACATTTAAGGAAAGACAAACAGTCATATTCTTTGGTTATGGAAGCAAAGACGTGGGCTTGTTTGCTTATCAATAACCAAATTCTTGATTCAGTTTTTACAGAAAGTATATTTATCGTCTAAAGCACTGCAATCAGTAAACAAACCATTGCTCATAAATGACCTCGTGGTGCAACAGTAGCGCGTCTGACTCCAGATCAGAAGGTTGCGTGTTCAAATCACGTCGGGGTCAATTACCATTTTGAAGATGAAATTTACCAAATGAAACACCATAAAAGAAACAAATTGCCAAGTCTGTCATCCACCTTCTGTAATGTGATATTTGCTCACAGGGATAACTATATCACCTGCACAGTTTCATAATAAATGCCCATTCTGCTCATTTCTCATAATACTTATACAAAAATACCCAGTTAATTTGACATCACCATATCTTGACATTGAAGCATACTCTGTACTCTTGGTTTCTTTATGATTAAGTTTTGTTTCATATTGCATCATTTCAATTCCGGTAACTTACATCTTCAAAATTTTACATAAGTGCTAACACCAACAATTACTTTATTTTGTAAGACATTTAGAAGTAATTTTATTTTTTTGATCAATTTTTCCTTTCAGCTTTCTTATTTTGCTAAGAATAATGACTACATTTAAGGAAAGACAAACAGTCATATTCTTTGGTTATGGAAGCAAAGATGTGGGCTTGTTTGCTTATCAATAACCAAATTCTTGATTCAGTTTTTACAGAAAGTATATTTATCGTCTAAAGCACCGCAATCAGTAAACAAACCATTGCTCATAAATGACCTTGTGGCGCAACGGTAGCGTGTCTGACTCCAGATCAGAAGATTGCGTGTTCAAATCTCGTCGGGGTCAATTACTATTTTGAAGATGAAATTTACCAAATGAAACACCATAAAAGAAACAAATTGCCAAGTCTGTCATCCACCTTCTGTAATGTGATATTTGCTCACAGATATAACTATATCACAGGCACAGTTTCATAATAAATGCTCATTTCTCATAATACTTATACAAAAAATACCAAGTTAATTGGACATTACCATATCTTGACATTGAAGCATACTCTGTACTCTTGGTTTCTTTATGACTAAGTTTTGTTTCATATTGCATCATTTCAATTCCGGTCACAGACAACTTCAAAATTTTACATAAGTGCTAACACCAACAATTACTTTATTTTGTAAGACATTTAGAAGTAATTTGATTTTTTTGATCAATTTTTCCTTTCAGCTTACTTATTTTGCTAAGAATAATGACTACATTTAAGGAAAGACAAACAGTCATATTCTTTGGTTATGGAAGCAAAGACGTGGGCTTGTTTGCTTATCAATAACCAAATTCTTGATTCAGTTTTTACAGAAAGTATATTTATCGTCTAAAGCACTGCAATCAGTAAACAAACCATTGCTCATAAATGACCTCGTGGTGCAACAGTAGCGCGTCTGACTCCAGATCAGAAGGTTGCGTGTTCAAATCACGTCGGGGTCAATTACCATTTTGAAGATGAAATTTACCAAATGAAACACCATAAAAGAAACAAATTGCCAAGTCTGTCATCCACCTTCTGTAATGTGATATTTGCTCACAGGGATAACTATATCACCTGCACAGTTTCATAATAAATGCCCATTCTGCTCATTTCTCATAATACTTATACAAAAATACCCAGTTAATTTGACATCACCATATCTTGACATTGAAGCATACTCTGTACTCTTGGTTTCTTTATGATTAAGTTTTGTTTCATATTGCATCATTTCAATTCCGGTAACTTACATCTTCAAAATTTTACATAAGTGCTAACACCAACAATTACTTTATTTTGTAAGACATTTAGAAGTAATTTTATTTTTTTGATCAATTTTTCCTTTCAGCTTACTTATTTTGCTAAGAATAATGACTTTACATTTAAGGAAAGACAAACAGTCATATTCTTTGGTTATGGAAGCAAAGATGTGGGCTTGTTTGCTTATCAATAACCAAATTCTTGATTCAGTTTTTACAGAAAGTATATTTATCGTCTAAAGCACTGCAATCAGTAAACAAACCATTGCTCATAAATGACCTCGTGGCACAACGGTAGCGCGTCTGACTCCAGATCAGAAGGTTGCGTGTTCAAATCACGTCGGGGTCAATTACCATTTTGAAGATGAAATTTACCAAATGAAACACCATAAAAGAAACAAATTGCCAAGTCTGTCATCCACCTTCTGTAATGTGATATTTGCTCACAGGGATAACTATATCACCTGCACAGTTTCATAATAAATGCCCATTCTGCTCATTTCTCATAATACTTATACAAAAAATACCCAGTTAATTTGACATCACCATATCTTGACATTGAAGCATACTCTGTACTCTTGGTTCCTTTATGATTAAGTTTTGTTTCATATTGCATCATTTCAATTCCGGTAACTTACATCTTCAAAATTTTACATAAGTGCTAACACCAACAATTACTTTATTTTGTAAGACATTTAGAAGTAATTTTATTTTTTTGATCAATTTTTCCTTTCAGCTTTCTTATTTTGCTAAGAATAATGACTACATTTAAGGAAAGACAAACAGTCATATTCTTTGGTTATGGAAGCAAAGATGTGGGCTTGTTTGCTTATCAATAACCAAATTCTTGATTCAGTTTTTACAGAAAGTATATTTATCGTCTAAAGCACCGCAATCAGTAAACAAACCATTGCTCATAAAAGACCTCGTGGCGCAACGGTAGCGCGTCTGACTCCAGATCAGAAGGTTGCGTGTTCAAATCACGTTTTGGTCAATTACCATTTTGAAGATGAAATTTACCAAATGAAACACCATAAAAGAAACAAATTGTCAAGTCTGTCATCCACCTTCTGCAATGTGATATTTGCTCACAGGTATAACTATATCACCTGCACAGTTTCATAATAAATGCTCATTTCTCATATTACTTATACAAAAAATACCCAGTTAATTGGACATCACCATATCTTGACATTGAAGCATACTCTGTACTCTTGGTTTCTTTATGATTAAGTTTTGTTTCATATTGCATCATTTCAATTCCGGTCACTTACAACTTCAAAATTTTACATAAGTGCTAACACCAACAATTACTTTATTTTGTAAGACATTTAGAAGTAATTTGATTTTTTTGATAAATTTTTCCATTCAGCTTACTTATTTTGCTAAGAATAATGACTACATTTAAGGAAAGACAAACAGTCATATTCTTTGGTTATGGAAGCAAAGATGTGGGCTTGTTTGCTTATCAATAACCAAATTCTTTATTCAGTTTTTACAGAAAGTATATTTATCGTCTAAAGCACCGCAATCAGTAAACAAACCATTGCTCATAAATGATCTCGTGGCGCAACGGTAGCGCGTCTGACTCCAGATTAGAAGGTTGAGTGTTCAAATCACGTCGGGGTCAATTACTATTTTGAAGATGAAATTTACCAAATGAAACACTATAAAAGAAACAAATTGCCAAGTCTGTCATCCACCTTCTGTAATGTGATATTTGCTCACAGGGATAACTATATCACCTGCATAGTTTCATAATAAATGTCCATTCTGCTCATTTCTCATAATACTTATGCAAAAATATCCCAGTTTATTGGAAATTACCATATCTTGACATTGAAGCATACTCTGTACTCTTGGTTTCTTTATGATTAAGTTTTGTTTCATATTGCATCATTTCAATTCCGGTCACTTACAACTTCAAAATTTTACATAAGTGCTAACACCAACAATTACTTTATTTTGTAAGACATTTAGAAGTAAGTTGATTTTTTGATCAATTTTTCCTTTCAGCTTACTTATTTTGCTAAGAATAATGACTACATTTAAGGAAAGACAAACAGTCATATTCTTTGGTTATGGAAGCAAAGATGTGGGCTTGTTTGCTTATCAATAACCAAATTCTTGATTCAGTTTTTACAGAAAGTATATTTATCGTCTAAAGCACCGCAATCAGTAAACAAACCATCGCTCATAAATGATCTTGTGGCGCAACGGTAGCGCGTCTGACTCCAAATCAGAAGGTTGCGTGTTCAAATCACGTCAGGGTCAATTACCATTTTGAAGATGAAATTTACCAAATGAAACACTATAAAAGAAACAAATTGCCAAGTCTGTCATCCACCTTCTGTAATGTGATATTTGCTCACAGGGATAACTATATCACCTGCACAGTTTCATAATAAATGCCCATTCTGCTCATTTCTCATAATACTTATGCAAAAATAACCCAGTTTATTGGAAATTACCATATCTTGACATTGAAGCATACTCTGTACTCTTGGTTTCTTTATGACTAAGTTTTGTTTCATATTGCATCATTTCAAATCCGGTCACAGACAACTTCAAAATTTTACATAAGTGCTAACACCAACAATTACTTTATTTTGTAAGACATTTAGAAGTAATTTGATTTTTTTGATCAATTTTTCCTTTCAGCTTACTTATTTTGCTAAGAATAATGACTTTACATTTAAGGAAAGACAAACAGTCATATTCTTTGGTTATGGAAGCAAAGATGTGGGCTTGTTTGCTTATCAATAACCAAATTCTTGATTCAGTTTTTACAGAAAGTATATTTATCGTCTAAAGCACCACAATCAGTAAACAAACATTTGGTCATAAATGACCTTGTGGCGCAACGGTAGCGTGTCTGACTCCAGATCAGAAGATTGCGTGTTCAAATCTCGTCGGGGTCAATTACTATTTTGAAGATGAAATTTACCAAATGAAACACCATAAAAGAAACAAATTGCCAAGTCTGTCATCCACCTTCTGTAATGTGATATTTGCTCACAGATATAACTATATCACAGGCACAGTTTCATAATAAATGCTCATTTCTCATAATACTTATACAAAAAATACCAAGTTAATTGGACATTACCATATCTTGACATTGAAGCATACTCTGTACTCTTGGTTTCTTTATGACTAAGTTTTGTTTCATATTGCATCATTTCAATTCCGGTCACAGACAACTTCAAAATTTTACATAAGTGCTAACACCAACAATTACTTTATTTTGTAAGACATTTAGAAGTAATTTGATTTTTTTGATCAATTTTTCCTTTCAGCTTACTTATTTTGCTAAGAATAATGACTACATTTAAGGAAAGACAAACAGTCATATTCTTTGGTTATGGAAGCAAAGACGTGGGCTTGTTTGCTTATCAATAACCAAATTCTTGATTCAGTTTTTACAGAAAGTATATTTATCGTCTAAAGCACTGCAATCAGTAAACAAACCATTGCTCATAAATGACCTCGTGGTGCAACAGTAGCGCGTCTGACTCCAGATCAGAAGGTTGCGTGTTCAAATCACGTCGGGGTCAATTACCATTTTGAAGATGAAATTTACCAAATGAAACACCATAAAAGAAACAAATTGCCAAGTCTGTCATCCACCTTCTGTAATGTGATATTTGCTCACAGGGATAACTATATCACCTGCACAGTTTCATAATAAATGCCCATTCTGCTCATTTCTCATAATACTTATACAAAAATACCCAGTTAATTTGACATCACCATATCTTGACATTGAAGCATACTCTGTACTCTTGGTTTCTTTATGATTAAGTTTTGTTTCATATTGCATCATTTCAATTCCGGTAACTTACATCTTCAAAATTTTACATAAGTGCTAACACCAACAATTACTTTATTTTGTAAGACATTTAGAAGTAATTTTATTTTTTTGATCAATTTTTCCTTTCAGCTTTCTTATTTTGCTAAGAATAATGACTACATTTAAGGAAAGACAAACAGTCATATTCTTTGGTTATGGAAGCAAAGATGTGGGCTTGTTTGCTTATCAATAACCAAATTCTTGATTCAGTTTTTACAGAAAGTATATTTATCGTCTAAAGCACCGCAATCAGTAAACAAACCATTGCTCATAAAAGACCTCGTGGCGCAACGGTAGCGCGTCTGACTCCAGATCAGAAGGTTGCGTGTTCAAATCACGTTTTGGTCAATTACCATTTTGAAGATGAAATTTACCAAATGAAACACCATAAAAGAAACAAATTGTCAAGTCTGTCATCCACCTTCTGCAATGTGATATTTGCTCACAGGTATAACTATATCACCTGCACAGTTTCATAATAAATGCTCATTTCTCATATTACTTATACAAAAAATACCCAGTTAATTGGACATCACCATATCTTGACATTGAAGCATACTCTGTACTCTTGGTTTCTTTATGATTAAGTTTTGTTTCATATTGCATCATTTCAATTCCGGTCACTTACAACTTCAAAATTTTACATAAGTGCTAACACCAACAATTACTTTATTTTGTAAGACATTTAGAAGTAATTTGATTTTTTTTATAAATTTTTCCTTTCAGCTTACTTATTTTGCTAAGAATAATGACTACATTTAAGGAAAGACAAACAGTCATATTCTTTGGTTATGGAAGCAAAGATGTGGGCTTGTTTGCTTATCAATAACCAAATTCTTGATTCAGTTTTTACAGAAAGTATATTTATCATCTAAAGCACCGCAATCAGTAAACAAACCATTGCTCATAAATTATCTCGTGGCGCAACGGTAGCGCGTCTGACTCCAGATCAGAAGGTTGCGTGTTCAAATCACGTCGGGGTCAATTACCATTTTGAAGATGAAATTTACCAAATGAAACACCATATAAGAAACAAATTGCTAAGTCTGTCATCCACCTTCTGTAATGTGATATTTGCTCACAGATATAACTATATCACCTGCACAGTTTCATAATAAATGCCCATTCTGCTCATTTCTCATAATACTTATACAAAAATACCCAGTTAATTTGACATCACCATATCTTGACATTGAAGCATACTCTGTACTCTTGGTTTCTTTATGATTAAGTTTTGTTTCATATTGCATCATTTCAATTCCGGTAACTTACATCTTCAAAAATTTACATAAGTGCTAACACCAACAATTACTTTATTTTGTAAGACATTTAGAAGTAATTTTATTTTTTTGATCAATTTTTCCTTTCAGCTTACTTATTTTGTTAAGAATAATGACTTTACATTTAAGGAAAGACAAACAGTCATATTCTTTGGTTATGGAAGCAAAGATGTGGGCTTGTTTGCTTATCAATAACAAATTCTTGATTCAGTTTTTACAGAAAGTATATTTATCGTCTAAAGCACCGCAATCAGTAAACAAACCATTGCTCATAAATGACCTTGTGGCGCAACGGTAGCGCGTCTGACTCCAGATCAGAAGGTTGCGTGTTCAAATCACGTCGGGGTCAATTACTATTTCGAAGATGAAATTTACCAAATGAAACACCATATAAGAAACAAATTGCTAAGTCTGTCATCCACCTTCTGTAATGTGATATTTGCTCACAGATATAACTATATCACCTGCACAGTTTCATAATAAATGCTCATTTCTCATAATACTTATACAAAAAATACCACGTTAATTGGACATTACCATATCTTGACATTGAAGCATACTCTGTACTCTTGGTTTCTTTATGACTAAGTTTTGTTTCATATTGCATCATTTCAATTCCGGTCACAGACAACTTCAAAATTTTACATAAGTGCTAACACCAACAATTACTTTATTTTGTAAGACATTTAGAAGTAATTTGATTTTTTTGATCAATTTTTCCTTTCAGCTTACTTATTTTGCTAAGAATAATGACTTTACATTTAAGGAAAGACAAACAGTCATATTCTTTGGTTATGGAAGCAAAGATGTGGGCTTGTTTGCTTATCAATAACCAAATTCTTGACTCAGTTTTTACAGAAAGTATATTTATCGTCTAAAGCACCGCAATAAGTAAACAAACCATTGCTCATAAATGACCTCGTGGCACAACGGTAGCGCGTCTGACTCCAGATCAGAAGGTTTCATGTTTAAATCACGTCGGGGTCAATTACCATTTTGAAGATGAAATTTACCAAATGAAACACCATAAAAGAAACAAATTGCCAAGTCTGTCATCCACCTTCTGTAATGTGATATTTGCTCACAGGTATAACTATATCACCTGCACAGTTTCATAATAAATGCCATTTCTACTCATTTCTCATATTACTTATACAAAAAATACCCAGTTAGTTGGAAATTACCATATCTTGACATTGAAGCATACTCTGTACTCTTGGTTTCTTTATGATTAAGTTTTGTTTCATATTGCATCATTTCAATTCCGGTCACAGACAACTTCAAAATTTTACATAAGTGCTAACACCAACAATTACTTTATTTTGTAAGACATTTAGAAGTAATTTGATTTTTTTGATCAATTTTTCCTTTCAGCTTACTTATTTTGCTAAGAATAATGACTACATTTAAGGAAAGACAAACAGTCATATTCTTTGGTTATGGAAGCAAAGAAGTGGGCTTGTTTGCTTATCAATAACCAAATTCTTGATTCAGTTTTTACAGAAAGTATATTTATCGTCTAAAGCACCGCAATCAGTAAACAAACCATTGCTCATAAATGACCTTGTGGCGCAACGGTAGCGCGTCTGACTCCAGATCAGAAGGTTGCGTGTTCAAATCACGTCGGGGTCAATTACCATTTTGAAGATGAAATTTACTAAATGAAACACCATAAAAGAAACAAATTGCCAAGTCTGTCATCCACCTTCTGTAATGTGATATTTGCTCACAGGTATAACTATATCACCTGCACAGTTTCATAATAAATGCCCATTCTGCTCATTTCTCATATTACTTATACAAAAAATACCCAGTTAATTGGACATCACCATATCTTGACATTGAAGCATACTCTGTACTCTTGGTTTCTTTATGATTAAGTTTTGTTTCATATTGCATCATTTCAATTCCGGTCACTTACAACTTCAAAATTTTACATAAGTGCTAACACCAACAATTACTTTATTTTGTAAGACATTTAGATGTAATTTGATTTTTTTTTATACATTTTTCCTTTCAGCTCACTTATTTTGCTAAGAATAATGACTACATTTAAGGAAAAGACAAACAGTCATATTCTTTGGTTATGGAAGCAAAGATGTGGGCTTGTTTGCTTATCAATAACCAAATTCTTGATTCAGTTTTTACAGAAAGTATATTTATCGTCTAAAGCACCGCAATCAGTAAACAAACCATTGCTCATAAATGATCTTGTGGCGCAACGGTAGCGCGTCTGACTCCAGATCAGAAGGTTGCGTGTTCAAATCACGTCGGGGTCAATTACCATTTTGAAGATGAAATTTACCAAATGAAACACTATAAAAGAAACAAATTGCCAAATCTGTCATCCACCTTCTGTAATGTGATATTTGCTCACAGGGATAACTATATCACCTGCACAGTTTCATAATAAATGTCCATTCTGCTCATTTCTCATAATACTTATGCAAAAATAACCCAGTTTATTGGAAATTACCATATCTTGACATTGAAGCATACTCTGTACTCTTGGTTTCTTTATGATTAAGTTTTGTTTCATATTGCATCATTTCAATTCCGGTAACTTACATCTTCAAAATTTTACATAAGTGCTAACACCAACAATTACTTTATTTTGTAAAACATTTAGAAGTAATTTGATTTTTTTGATCAATTTTTCCTTTCAGCTTACTTATTTTTGAAGATGAAATTTACCAAATGAAACACCATAAAAGAAACAAATTGCCAAGTCTGTCATCCACCTTCTGTAATGTAATATTTGCTCACAGGGATAACTATATCACCTGCACAGTTTCATAATAAATGTCCATTCTGCTCATTTCTCATAATACTTATGCAAAAATAACCCAGTTTATTGGAAATTACCATATCTTGACATTGAAGCATACTCTGTACTCTTGGTTTCTTTATGACTAAGTTTTGTTTCATATTGCATCATTTCAATTCCGGTCACAGACAACTTCAACATTTTACATAAGTGCTAACACCAACAATTACTTTATTTTGTAAGACATGTAGAAGTAATTTGATTTTTTTGATCAATTTTTCCTTTCAGCTTACTTATTTTGCTAAGAATAATGACTTTACATTTAAGGAAAGACAAACAGTCTTATTCTTTGGTTATGGAAGCAAAGATGTGGGCTTGTTTGCTTATCAATAACCAAATTCTTGATTCAGTTTTTACAGAAAGTATATTTATCGTCTAAAGCACCGCAATCAGTAAACAAACCATTGCTCATAAATGACCTTGTGGCGCAATGGTAGCGTGTCTGACTCCAGATCTAGAAGGTTGCGTGTTCAAATCACGTCGGGGTCAATTACCATTTTGAAGATGAAATTTACCAAATGAAACACTATAAAAGAAACAAATTGCCAAGTCTGTCATCCACCTTTTGTAATGTGATATTTGCTCACAGGGATAACTATATCACCTGCATAGTTTCATAATAAATGTCCATTCTGCTCATTTCTCATAATACTTATGCAAAAATATCCCAGTTTATTGGAAATTACCATATCTTGACATTGAAGCATACTCTGTACTCTTGGTTTCTTTATGACTAAGTTTTGTTTCATATTGCATCATTTCCATTCCGGTCACAGACAACTTCAAATTTTTACATAAGTGCTAACACCAACAATTACTTTATTTTGTAAGACATTTAGAAGTAATTTGATTTTTTTTGATCAATTTTTCCTTTCAGCTTACTTATTTTGCTAAGAATAATGACTTTACATTTAAGGAAAGACAAACAGTCATATTCTTTGGTTATGGAAGCAAAGATGTGGGCTTGTTTGCTTATCAATAACCAAATTCTTGATTCAATTTTTACAGAAAGTATATTTATCGTCTAAAGCACCGCAATCAGTAAACAAACCATTGCTCATAAATGACCTTGTGGCGCAACGGTAGCGCGTCTGACTCCAGATCAGAAGGTTGCGTGTTCAAATCACGTCGGGGTCAATTACCATTTCGAAGATGAAATTTACCAAATGAACCACCGTAAAAGAAACAAATTGCCAAGTCTGTCATCCACCTTCTGTAATGTGATATTTGCTCACAGGTATAACTATATTACCTGCACAGTTTCATAATAAATGCCCATTCTACTCATTTCTTATATTACTTATACAAAAAATACCCAGTTAGTTGGAAATTACCATATCTTGACATTGAAGCATACTCTGTACTCTTGGTTTCTTTATGATTAAGTTTTGTTTCATATTGCATCATTTCAATTCCGGTAACTTACATCTTCAAAATTTTACATAAGTGCTAACACCAACAATTACTTTATTTTGTAAGACATTTAGAAGTAATTTGATTTTTTTGATACATTTTTCCTTTCAGCTTACTTATTTTGCTAAGAATAATGACTACATTTAAGGAAAGACAAACAGTCATATTCTTTGGTTATGGAAGCAAAGATGTGGGCTTCTTTGCATATCAATAACCAAATTCTTGATTCAGTTTTTACAGAAAGTATATTTATCGTCTAAAGCACCACAATCAGTAAACAAACCATTGCTCATAAATGACCTCGTGGCGCAACGGTAGCGTGTCTGACTCCATATCAGAAGGTTGCGTGTTCAAATCATGTCGGGGTCAATTACCATTTTGAAGATGAAATTTACCAAATGAAACACCATAAAAGAAATAAATTGCCAAGTCTGTCATCCACCTTCTGTAATGTGATATTTGCTCACAGGGATAACTATATCACCTGCACAGTTTCATAATAAATGCTCATTTCTCATAATACTTATACAAAAAATACCCAGTTAATTTGACATCACCATATCTTGACATTGAAGCATACTCTGTACTCTTGGTTTCTTTATGACTAAGTTTTGTTTCATATTGCATCATTTCAATTCCGGTCACAGACAACTTCAAAATTTTACATAAGTGCTAACACCAACAATTACTTTATTTTGTAAGACATTTAGAAGTAATTTGATTTTTTTGATCAATTTTTCCTTTCAGCTTACTTATTTTGCTAAGAATAATGACTACATTTAAGGAAAGACAAACAGTCATATTCTTTGGTTATGGAAGCAAAGACGTGGGCTTGTTTGCTTATCAATAACCAAATTCTTGATTCAGTTTTTACAGAAAGTATATTTATCGTCTAAAGCACTGCAATCAGTAAACAAACCATTGCTCATAAATGACCTCGTGGTGCAACAGTAGCGCGTCTGACTCCAGATCAGAAGGTTGCATGTTCAAATCACGTCGGGGTCAATTACCATTTTGAAGATGAAATTTACCAAATGAAACACCATAAAAGAAACAAATTGCCAAGTCTGTCATCCACCTTCTGTAATGTGATATTTGCTCACAGGGATAACTATATCACCTGCACAGTTTCATAATAAATGCCCATTCTGCTCATTTCTCATAATACTTATACAAAAATACCCAGTTAATTTGACATCACCATATCTTGACATTGAAGCATACTCTGTACTCTTGGTTTCTTTATGATTAAGTTTTGTTTCATATTGCATCATTTCAATTCCGGTAACTTACATCTTCAAAATTTTACATAAGTGCTAACACCAACAATTACTTTATTTTGTAAGACATTTAGAAGTAATTTTATTTTTTTGATCAATTTTTCCTTTCAGCTTACTTATTTTGCTAAGAATAATGACTTTACATTTAAGGAAAGACAAACAGTCATATTCTTTGGTTATGGAAGCAAAGATGTGGGCTTGTTTGCTTATCAATAACCAAATTCTTGATTCAGTTTTTACAGAAAGTATATTTATCGTCTAAAGCACTGCAATCAGTAAACAAACCATTGCTCATAAATGACCTCGTGGCACAACGGTAGCGCGTCTGACTCCAGATCAGAAGGTTGCGTGTTCAAATCACGTCGGGGTCAATTACCATTTTGAAGATGAAATTTACCAAATGAAACACCATAAAAGAAACAAATTGCCAAGTCTGTCATCCACCTTCTGTAATGTGATATTTGCTCACAGGGATAACTATATCACCTGCACAGTTTCATAATAAATGCCCATTCTGCTCATTTCTCATAATACTTATACAAAAAATACCCAGTTAATTTGACATCACCATATCTTGACATTGAAGCATACTCTGTACTCTTGGTTCCTTTATGATTAAGTTTTGTTTCATATTGCATCATTTCAATTCCGGTAACTTACATCTTCAAAATTTTACATAAGTGCTAACACCAACAATTACTTTATTTTGTAAGACATTTAGAAGTAATTTTATTTTTTTGATCAATTTTTCCTTTCAGCTTTCTTATTTTGCTAAGAATAATGACTACATTTAAGGAAAGACAAACAGTCATATTCTTTGGTTATGGAAGCAAAGATGTGGGCTTGTTTGCTTATCAATAACCAAATTCTTGATTCAGTTTTTACAGAAAGTATATTTATCGTCTAAAGCACCGCAATCAGTAAACAAACCATTGCTCATAAAAGACCTCGTGGCGCAACGGTAGCGCGTCTGACTCCAGATCAGAAGGTTGCGTGTTCAAATCACGTTTTGGTCAATTACCATTTTGAAGATGAAATTTACCAAATGAAACACCATAAAAGAAACAAATTGTCAAGTCTGTCATCCACCTTCTGCAATGTGATATTTGCTCACAGGTATAACTATATCACCTGCACAGTTTCATAATAAATGCTCATTTCTCATATTACTTATACAAAAAATACCCAGTTAATTGGACATCACCATATCTTGACATTGAAGCATACTCTGTACTCTTGGTTTCTTTATGATTAAGTTTTGTTTCATATTGCATCATTTCAATTCCGGTCACTTACAACTTCAAAATTTTACATAAGTGCTAACACCAACAATTACTTTATTTTGTAAGACATTTAGAAGTAATTTGATTTTTTTTATAAATTTTTCCTTTCAGCTTACTTATTTTGCTAAGAATAATGACTACATTTAAGGAAAGACAAACAGTCATATTCTTTGGTTATGGAAGCAAAGATGTGGGCTTGTTTGCTTATCAATAACCAAATTCTTGATTCAGTTTTTACAGAAAGTATATTTATCATCTAAAGCACCGCAATCAGTAAACAAACCATTGCTCATAAATGATCTCGTGGCGCAACGGTAGCGCGTCTGACTCCAGATCAGAAGGTTGCGTGTTCAAATCACGTCGGGGTCAATTACCATTTTGAAGATGAAATTTACCAAATGAAACACCATAAAAGAAACAAATTGCCAAGTCTGTCATCCACCTTCTGTAATGTGATATTTGCTCACAGGGATAACTATATCACCTGCACAGTTTCATAATAAATGCCCATTCTGCTCATTTCTCATAATACTTATACAAAAATACCCAGTTAATTTGACATCACCATATCTTGACATTGAAGCATACTCTGTACTCTTGGTTTCTTTATGATTAAGTTTTGTTTCATATTGCATCATTTCAATTCCGGTAACTTACATCTTCAAAAATTTACATAAGTGCTAACACCAACAATTACTTTATTTTGTAAGACATTTAGAAGTAATTTTATTTTTTTGATCAATTTTTCCTTTCAGCTTACTTATTTTGTTAAGAATAATGACTTTACATTTAAGGAAAGACAAACAGTCATATTCTTTGGTTATGGAAGCAAAGATGTGGGCTTGTTTGCTTATCAATAACAAATTCTTGATTCAGTTTTTACAGAAAGTATATTTATCGTCTAAAGCACCGCAATCAGTAAACAAACCATTGCTCATAAATGACCTTGTGGCGCAACGGTAGCGCGTCTGACTCCAGATCAGAAGGTTGCGTGTTCAAATCACGTCGGGGTCAATTACTATTTCGAAGATGAAATTTACCAAATGAAACACCATATAAGAAACAAATTGCTAAGTCTGTCATCCACCTTCTGTAATGTGATATTTGCTCACAGATATAACTATATCACCTGCACAGTTTCATAATAAATGCTCATTTCTCATAATACTTATACAAAAAATACCACGTTAATTGGACATTACCATATCTTGACATTGAAGCATACTCTGTACTCTTGGTTTCTTTATGACTAAGTTTTGTTTCATATTGCGTCATTTCAATTCCGGTCACAGACAACTTCAAAATTTTACATAAGTGCTAACACCAACAATTACTTTATTTTGTAAGACATTTAGAAGTAATTTGATTTTTTTGATCAATTTTTCCTTTCAGCTTACTTATTTTGCTAAGAATAATGACTTTACATTTAAGGAAAGACAAACAGTCATATTCTTTGGTTATGGAAGCAAAGATGTGGGCTTGTTTGCTTATCAATAACCAAATTCTTGACTCAGTTTTTACAGAAAGTATATTTATCGTCTAAAGCACCGCAATAAGTAAACAAACCATTGCTCATAAATGACCTCGTGGCACAACGGTAGCGCGTCTGACTCCAGATCAGAAGGTTTCATGTTTAAATCACGTCGGGGTCAATTACCATTTTGAAGATGAAATTTACCAAATGAAACACCATAAAAGAAACAAATTGCCAAGTCTGTCATCCACCTTCTGTAATGTGATATTTGCTCACAGGTATAACTATATCACCTGCACAGTTTCATAATAAATGCCATTTCTACTCATTTCTCATATTACTTATACAAAAAATACCCAGTTAGTTGGAAATTACCATATCTTGACATTGAAGCATACTCTGTACTCTTGGTTTCTTTATGATTAAGTTTTGTTTCATATTGCATCATTTCAATTCCGGTCACAGACAACTTCAAAATTTTACATAAGTGCTAACACCAACAATTACTTTATTTTGTAAGACATTTAGAAGTAATTTGATTTTTTTGATCAATTTTTCCTTTCAGCTTACTTATTTTGCTAAGAATAATGACTACATTTAAGGAAAGACAAACAGTCATATTCTTTGGTTATGGAAGCAAAGAAGTGGGCTTGTTTGCTTATCAATAACCAAATTCTTGATTCAGTTTTTACAGAAAGTATATTTATCGTCTAAAGCACCGCAATCAGTAAACAAACCATTGCTCATAAATGACCTTGTGGCGCAACGGTAGCGCGTCTGACTCCAGATCAGAAGGTTGCGTGTTCAAATCACGTCGGGGTCAATTACCATTTTGAAGATGAAATTTACTAAATGAAACACCATAAAAGAAACAAATTGCCAAGTCTGTCATCCACCTTCTGTAATGTGATATTTGCTCACAGGTATAACTATATCACCTGCACAGTTTCATAATAAATGCCCATTCTGCTCATTTCTCATATTACTTATACAAAAAATACCCAGTTAATTGGACATCACCATATCTTGACATTGAAGCATACTCTGTACTCTTGGTTTCTTTATGATTAAGTTTTGTTTCATATTGCATCATTTCAATTCCGGTCACTTACAACTTCAAAATTTTACATAAGTGCTAACACCAACAATTACTTTATTTTGTAAGACATTTAGATGTAATTTGATTTTTTTTTATACATTTTTCCTTTCAGCTCACTTATTTTGCTAAGAATAATGACTACATTTAAGGAAAAGACAAACAGTCATATTCTTTGGTTATGGAAGCAAAGATGTGGGCTTGTTTGCTTATCAATAACCAAATTCTTGATTCAGTTTTTACAGAAAGTATATTTATCGTCTAAAGCACCGCAATCAGTAAACAAACCATTGCTCATAAATGATCTTGTGGCGCAACGGTAGCGCGTCTGACTCCAGATCAGAAGGTTGCGTGTTCAAATCACGTCGGGGTCAATTACCATTTTGAAGATGAAATTTACCAAATGAAACACTATAAAAGAAACAAATTGCCAAATCTGTCATCCACCTTCTGTAATGTGATATTTGCTCACAGGGATAACTATATCACCTGCACAGTTTCATAATAAATGTCCATTCTGCTCATTTCTCATAATACTTATGCAAAAATAACCCAGTTTATTGGAAATTACCATATCTTGACATTGAAGCATACTCTGTACTCTTGGTTTCTTTATGATTAAGTTTTGTTTCATATTGCATCATTTCAATTCCGGTAACTTACATCTTCAAAATTTTACATAAGTGCTAACACCAACAATTACTTTATTTTGTAAAACATTTAGAAGTAATTTGATTTTTTTGATCAATTTTTCCTTTCAGCTTACTTATTTTTGAAGATGAAATTTACCAAATGAAACACCATAAAAGAAACAAATTGCCAAGTCTGTCATCCACCTTCTGTAATGTAATATTTGCTCACAGGGATAACTATATCACCTGCACAGTTTCATAATAAATGTCCATTCTGCTCATTTCTCATAATACTTATGCAAAAATAACCCAGTTTATTGGAAATTACCATATCTTGACATTGAAGCATACTCTGTACTCTTGGTTTCTTTATGACTAAGTTTTGTTTCATATTGCATCATTTCAATTCCGGTCACAGACAACTTCAACATTTTACATAAGTGCTAACACCAACAATTACTTTATTTTGTAAGACATGTAGAAGTAATTTGATTTTTTTGATCAATTTTTCCTTTCAGCTTACTTATTTTGCTAAGAATAATGACTTTACATTTAAGGAAAGACAAACAGTCTTATTCTTTGGTTATGGAAGCAAAGATGTGGGCTTGTTTGCTTATCAATAACCAAATTCTTGATTCAGTTTTTACAGAAAGTATATTTATCGTCTAAAGCACCGCAATCAGTAAACAAACCATTGCTCATAAATGACCTTGTGGCGCAATGGTAGCGTGTCTGACTCCAGATCTAGAAGGTTGCGTGTTCAAATCACGTCGGGGTCAATTACCATTTTGAAGATGAAATTTACCAAATGAAACACTATAAAAGAAACAAATTGCCAAGTCTGTCATCCACCTTCTGTAATGTGATATTTGCTCACAGGGATAACTATATCACCTGCATAGTTTCATAATAAATGTCCATTCTGCTCATTTCTCATAATACTTATGCAAAAATATCCCAGTTTATTGGAAATTACCATATCTTGACATTGAAGCATACTCTGTACTCTTGGTTTCTTTATGACTAAGTTTTGTTTCATATTGCATCATTTCCATTCCGGTCACAGACAACTTCAAATTTTTACATAAGTGCTAACACCAACAATTACTTTATTTTGTAAGACATTTAGAAGTAATTTGATTTTTTTTGATCAATTTTTCCTTTCAGCTTACTTATTTTGCTAAGAATAATGACTTTACATTTAAGGAAAGACAAACAGTCATATTCTTTGGTTATGGAAGCAAAGATGTGGGCTTGTTTGCTTATCAATAACCAAATTCTTGATTCAATTTTTACAGAAAGTATATTTATCGTCTAAAGCACCGCAATCAGTAAACAAACCATTGCTCATAAATGACCTTGTGGCGCAACGGTAGCGCGTCTGACTCCAGATCAGAAGGTTGCGTGTTCAAATCACGTCGGGGTCAATTACCATTTCGAAGATGAAATTTACCAAATGAACCACCGTAAAAGAAACAAATTGCCAAGTCTGTCATCCACCTTCTGTAATGTGATATTTGCTCACAGGTATAACTATATTACCTGCACAGTTTCATAATAAATGCCCATTCTACTCATTTCTTATATTACTTATACAAAAAATACCCAGTTAGTTGGAAATTACCATATCTTGACATTGAAGCATACTCTGTACTCTTGGTTTCTTTATGATTAAGTTTTGTTTCATATTGCATCATTTCAATTCCGGTAACTTACATCTTCAAAATTTTACATAAGTGCTAACACCAACAATTACTTTATTTTGTAAGACATTTAGAAGTAATTTGATTTTTTTGATACATTTTTCCTTTCAGCTTACTTATTTTGCTAAGAATAATGACTACATTTAAGGAAAGACAAACAGTCATATTCTTTGGTTATGGAAGCAAAGATGTGGGCTTCTTTGCATATCAATAACCAAATTCTTGATTCAGTTTTTACAGAAAGTATATTTATCGTCTAAAGCACCACAATCAGTAAACAAACCATTGCTCATAAATGACCTCGTGGCGCAACGGTAGCGTGTCTGACTCCATATCAGAAGGTTGCGTGTTCAAATCATGTCGGGGTCAATTACCATTTTGAAGATGAAATTTACCAAATGAAACACCATAAAAGAAATAAATTGCCAAGTCTGTCATCCACCTTCTGTAATGTGATATTTGCTCACAGGGATAACTATATCACCTGCACAGTTTCATAATAAATGCTCATTTCTCATAATACTTATACAAAAAATACCCAGTTAATTTGACATCACCATATCTTGACATTGAAGCATACTCTGTACTCTTGGTTTCTTTATGATTAAGTTTTGTTTCATATTGCATCATTTCAATTCCGGTAACTTACATCTTCAAAATTTTACATAAGTGCTAACACCAACAATTACTTTATTTTGTAAGACATTTAGAAGTAATTTGATTTTTTTGATACATTTTTCCTTTCAGCTTACTTATTTTGCTAAGAATAATGACTACATTTAAGGAAAGACAAACAGTCATATTCTTTGGTTATGGAAGCAAAGATGTGGGCTTGTTTGCTTATCAATAACCAAATTCTTGATTCAGTTTTTACAGAAAGTATATTTATCGTCTAAAGCACCGCAATCAGTAAACAAACCATCGCTCATAAATGACCTTGTGGCGCAACGGTAGCGCGTCTGACTCCAGATCAGAAGGTTGCGTGTTCAAATCACGTCGGGGTCAATTACCATTTTGAAGATGAAATTTACTAAATGAAACACCATAAAAGAAACAAATTGCCAAGTCTGTCATCCACCTTCTGTAATGTGATATTTGCTCACAGGTATAACTATATCACCTGCACAGTTTCATAATAAATGCCCATTCTGCTCATTTCTCATATTACTTATACAAAAAATACCCAGTTAATTGGACATCACCATATCTTGACATTGAAGCATACTCTGTACTCTTGGTTTCTTTATGATTAAGTTTTGTTTCATATTGCATCATTTCAATTCCGGTCACTTACAACTTCAAAATTTTACATAAGTGCTAACACCAACAATTACTTTATTTTGTAAGACATTTAGAAGTAATTTGATTTTTTTGATCAATTTTTCCTTTCAGCTTACTTATTTTGCTAAGAATAATGACTCCATTTAAGGAAAGACAAACAGTCATATTCTTTGGTTATGGAAGCAAAGACGTGGGCTTGTTTGCTTATCAATAACCAAATTCTTGATTCAGTTTTTACAGAAAGTATATTTATCGTCTAAAGCACCGCAATCAGTAAACAAACCATTGCTCATAAATGACCTCGTGGCGCAACGGTAGCGCGTCTGACTCCAGATCAGAAGGTTGCGTGTTCAAATCATGTCGGGGTCAATTACCATTTTGAAGATGAAATTTACCAAATGAAACACCATAAAAGAAACAAATTGCCAAGTCTGTCATCCACCTTCTGTAATGTGATATTTGCTCACAGGGATAACTATATCACCTGCACAGTTTCATAATAAATGCCCATTCTGCTCATTTCTCATAATACTTATACAAAAATACCCAGTTAATTTGACATCACCATATCTTGACATTGAAGCATACTCTGTACTCTTGGTTTCTTTATGATTAAGTTTTGTTTCATATTGCATCATTTCAATTCCGGTAACTTACATCTTCAAAATTTTACATAAGTGCTAACACCAACAATTACTTTATTTTGTAAGACATTTAGAAGTAACTTTATTTTTTTGATCAATTTTTCCTTTCAGCTTACTTATTTTGCTAAGAATAATGACTTTACATTTAAGGAAAGACAAACAGTCATATTCTTTGGTTATGGAAGCAAAGATGTGGGCTTGTTTGCTTATCAATAACCAAATTCTTGATTCAGTTTTTACAGAAAGTATATTTATCATCTAAAGCACCGCAATCAGTAAACAAACCATTGCTCATAAATGACCTCGTAGCACAACGGTAGCGCGTCTGACTCCAGATCAGAAGGTTGTGTGTTCAAATCACGTTGGGGTCAATTACTATTTTGAAGATGAAATTTACCAAATGAAACACTATAAAAGAAACAAATTGCCAAGTCTGTCATCCACCTTCTGTAATGTGATATTTGCTCACAGGGATAACTATATCACCTGCACAGTTTCATAATAAATGTCCATTCTGCTCATTTCTCATAATACTTATGCAAAAATAACCCAGTTTATTGGAAATTACCATATCTTGACATTGAAGCATACTCTGTACTCTTGGTTTCTTTATGATTAAGTTTTGTTTCATATTGCATCATTTCAATTCCGGTCACTTACAACTTCAAAATTTTACATAAGTGCTAACACCAACAATTACTTTATTTTGTAAGACATTTAGAAGTAATTTGATTTTTTTGATCAATTTTTCCTTTCAGCTTACTTATTTTGCTAAGAATAATGACTTCATTTAAGGAAAGACAAACAGTCATATTCTTTGGTTATGGAAGCAAAGATGTGGGCTTGTTTGCTTATCAATAACCAAATTCTTGATTCAGTTTTTACAGAAAGTATATTTATCGTCTAAAGCACCGCAATCAGTAAACAAACTATTGCTCATAAATGACCTCGTGGCGCAACGGTAGCGCGTCTGTCTCCAGATCAGAAGGTTGCGTGTTCAAATCACGTCGGGGTCAATTACTATTTTGAAGATGAAATTTACCAAATGAAACACTATAAAAGAAACAAATTGCCAAGTCTGTCATCCACCTTCTGTAATGTGATATTTGCTCACAGGGATAACTATATCACCTGCATAGTTTCATAATAAATGTCCATTCTGCTCATTTTTCATACTTATGCAAAAAGATCCCAGTTTATTGGAAATTACCATATCTTGACATTGAAGCATACTCTGTACTCTTGGTTTCTTTATGACTAAGTTTTGTTTCATATTGCATCATTTCCATTCCGGTCACAGACAACTTCAAATTTTTACATAAGTGCTAACACCAACAATTACTTTATTTTGTAAGACATTTAGAAGTAATTTGATTTTTTTGATCAATTTTTCCTTTCAGCTTACTTATTTTGCTAAGAATAATGACTTTACATTTAAGGAAAGACAAACAGTCATATTCTTTGGTTATGGAAGCAAAGATGTGGGCTTGTTTGCTTATCAATAACCAAATTCTTGATTCAGTTTTTACAGAAAGTATATTTATCGTCTAAAGCACCGCAATCAGTAAACAAACCGTTGCTCATAAATGACCTTGTGGCGCAACGGTAGCGCGTCTGACTCCAGATCAGAAGGTTGCGTGTTCAAATCACGTCGGGGTCAATTACCATTTCGAAGATGAAATTTACCAAATGAACCACCATAAAAGAAACAAATTGCCAAGTCTGTCATCCACCTTCTGTAATGTGATATTTGCTCACAGATATAACTATATCACCTGCACAGTTTCATAATAAATGCTTATTTCTCATAATACTTATACAAAAAATACCAAGTTAATTGGACATTACCATATCTTGACATTGAAGCATACTCTGTACTCTTGGTATCTTTATGACTAAGTTTTGTTTCATATTGCATCATTTCAATTCCGGTCACAGACAACTTCAAAATTTTACATAAGTGCTAACACCAACAATTACTTTATTTATTTCAGCTTACTTATTTTGCTAAGAATAATGACTACATTTAAGGAAAGACAAACAGTCATATTCTTTGGTTATGGAAGCAAAGATGTGGGCTTGTTTGCTTATCAATAACCAAATTCTTGATTCAGTTTTTACAGAAAGTATATTTATCGTCTAAAGCACCGCAATCAGTAAACAAACCTTTGCTCATAAATGACATTGTGGCGCAACGGTAGCTTGTCTGACTCCAGATCAGAAAGTTGCGTGTTCAAATCACGTCGGGGTCAATTACCATTTTGAAGATGAAATTTACCAAATGAAACACCATAAAAGAAACAAATTGCCAAGTCTGTCATCCACCTTCTGTAATGTGATATTTGCTCACAGATATAACTCTATCACCTGCACAGTTTCATAATAAATGCTCATTTCTCATAATACTTAAACAAAAAATACCAAGTTAATTGGACATTACCATATCTTGACATTGACGCATACTCTGTACTCTTGGTTTCTTTATGACTAAGTTTTGTTTCATATTGCATCATTTCAATTCCGGTCACAGACAACTTCAATATTTTACATAAGTGCTAACACCAACAATTACTTTATTTTGTAAGACATTTAGAAGTAATTTGATTTTTTTGATCAATTTTTCCTTTCAGCTTACTTATTTTGCTAAGAATAATGACTACATTTAAGGAAAGACAAACAGTCATATTCTTTGGTTATGGAAGCAAAGATGTGGGCTTGTTTGCTTATCAATAACCAAATTCTTGATTCAGTTTTTACAGAAAGTATATTTATCGTCTAAAGCACCGCAATCAGTAAACAAACCATTGCTCATAAATGACCTCGTGGCGCAACGGTAGCGCGTCTGACTCCAGATCAGAAGGTTGCGTGTTCAAATCACGTCGGGGTCAATTACCATTTTGAAGATGAAATTTACCAAATGAAACACCATAAAAGAAACAAATTGCCAAGTCTGTCATCCACCTTCTGTAATGTGATATTTGCTCACAGGGATAACTATATCACCTGCACAGTTTCATAATAAATGCTCATTTCTCATAATACTTATACAAAAAATACCCAGTTAATTTGACATCACCATATCTTGACATTGAAGCATACTCTGTACTCTTGGTTTCTTTATGATTAAGTTTTGTTTCATATTGCATCATTTCAATTCCGGTAACTTACATCTTCAAAATTTTACATAAGTGCTAACACCAACAATTACTTTATTTTGTAAGACATTTAGAAGTAATTTGATTTTTTTGATACATTTTTCCTTTCAGCTTACTTATTTTGCTAAGAATAATGACTACATTTAAGGAAAGACAAACAGTCATATTCTTTGGTTATGGAAGCAAAGATGTGGGCTTGTTTGCTTATCAATAACCAAATTCTTGATTCAGTTTTTACAGAAAGTATATTTATCGTCTAAAGCACCGCAATCAGTAAACAAACCATTGCTCATAAATGACCTCGTGGCGCAACGGTAGCGCGTCTGACTCCAGATCAGAAGGTTGCGTGTTCAAATCACGTCGGGGTCAATTACCATTTTGAAGATGAAATTTACTAAATGAAACACCATAAAAGAAACAAATTGCCAAGTCTGTCATCCACCTTCTGTAATGTGATATTTGCTCACAGGTATAACTATATCACCTGCACAGTTTCATAATAAATGCCCATTCTGCTCATTTCTCATATTACTTATACAAAAAATACCCAGTTAATTGGACATCACCATATCTTGACATTGAAGCATACTCTGTACTCTTGGTTTCTTTATGATTAAGTTTTGTTTCATATTGCATCATTTCAATTCCGGTAACTTACATCTTCAAAATTTTACATAAGTGCTAACACCAACAATTACTTTATTTTGTAAGACATTTAGAAGTAATTTGATTTTTTTTGATCAATTTTTCCTTTCAGCTTACTTATTTTTGAAGATGAAAGTTACCAAATGAAACACCATAAAAGAAACAAATTGCCAAGTCTGTCATCCACCTTCTGTAATGTGATATTTGCTCACAGGGATAACTATATCACCTGCACAGTTTCATAATAAATGTCCATTCTGCTAATTTCTCATAATACTTATGCAAAAATAACCCAGTTTATTGGAAATTACCATATCTTGACATTGAAGCATACTCTGTACTCTTGGTTTCTTTATGACTAAGTTTTGTTTCATATTGCATCATTTCAATTCCGGTCACAGACAACTTCAAAATTTTACATAAGTGCTAACACCAACAATTACTTTATTTTGTAAGACATATAGAAGTAATTTGATTTTTTTTATCAATTTTTCCTTTCAGCTTACTTATTTTGCTAAGAATAATGACTTTACATTTAAGGAAAGACAAACAGTCATATTCTTTGGTTATGGAAGCAAGGATGTGGGCTTGTTTGCTTATCAATAACCAAATTCTTGATTCAGTATTTACAGAAAGTATATTGATAGTCTAAAGCACCACAATCAGTAAACAAGCTGCTGCTCATAGGTGACCTCGTGGCGCAATGGTAGCTTGTCTGACTTCAGATCAGAAGATTGTGTGTTCAAATCATCTTGGGGTCAATTACCATTTTGAAGATGAAATTTACCAAATGAAACACCATAAAAGAAACAAATTACCAAGTCTGTCATCCACCTTCTGTAATGTGATATTTGCTCACATGTATAACTATATCACCTGCACAGTTTCATAATAAATATTCATTCTGCTCCTTTCTCATATTACTTATGCAAAAAAAACATCCAGTTAGTTGGAAATTACCATATCTTGACATTGAAGCATACTCTGTACTCTTGGTTTCTTTATGATTAAGTTTTGTTTCATATTGCATCGTTTCATTTCCGGTCAAAGACAACTTCAAAATTTTACATAAGTGCTAACACCAACAATTACTTTATTTTATAAGACATTTAGAAGTAATTTGACTTTTTTGATCAATTTTTCCTTTCAGCTTACCTATTTTGTTAAAAATAATGACTTTGCACTGAAGGGGAGACAAACTGTGATATTCTTTGGTTATGGAAGCAAGGATGTGGGCTTGTTTGCTTATCAATAACCAAATTCTGGATTCAGTATTTACAGAAAGTATATTGATAGTCTAAAGCACCACAATCAGTAAACAAGCTGCTGTTCATAGGTGACCTCGAGGCGCAGTGGTAGCGCGTCTGACTTCAGATCAGAAAGTTGCGTGTTCAAATCTTTTTGGGGTCAATTACCATTTTGAAGAAGAAATTTACCAAATGAAACACCATAAAAGAAACAAATTACCAAGTCTGTCATCCACCTTCTGTAATGTGATATTTACTCACAGGGATAACTATATCACCTGCACAGTTCCATAATAAATATCCATTCTGCTCATTTCTCATAATACTTATGAAAAAATAACCCAGTTTATTGGAAATTACCATATCTTGACATTGAAGCATACTCTGTACTCTAGGTTTCTTTATGACTAAGTTTTGTTAAATATTGCATCATTCAATTCCGGTCACAGACAACTTCAAAATTTAATATAAATGCTAACACCAACAATTACTTTATTTTGTAAGACATATAGAAGTGATTTGATTTTTTTTGATCAATTTTTCCTTTCAGCTTACTTATTTTGCTAAGAATAATGACTTTACATTTAAGGAAAGACAAACAGTCATATTCTTTGGTTATGGAAGCAAAGATGTTGGCTTGTTTGTTTATCAATAATCAAATTCTTGATTCAGAATAATGACTTTACATTTAAGGAAAGACAAACAGTCATATTCTTTGGTTATGGAAGCAAAGATGTGGGCTTGTTTGCTTATCAATAACCAAATTCTTGATTCAGTTTTCACAGAAAGTATATTTATCGTCTAAAGCACCGCAATCAGTAAACAAACCATTGCTCTTAAATGACCTCGTGGCGCAACGGTAGCGCGTCTGACTCCAGATCAAAAGGTTGCGTGTTCAGATCACGTCGGGGTCAATTACCATTTTGAAGATGAAATGTACCAAATGAAACACCATAAAAGAAAGAAATTGCCAAGTCTGTCATCCACCTTCTGTAATGTGATATTTGCTCACAGGTATAACTATATCACCTGCACAGTTTCATAATAAATGCCCATTCTGCTCATTTCTCATAATACTTATGCAAAAATAACCCAGTTTATTGGAAATTACCATATATTGACATTGAAGCATACTCTGTACTCTAGGTTTCTTTATGACTAAGTTTTGTTTCATATTGCATCATTCAATTCCGGTCACAGACAACTTCAAAATTTTACATAAGTGCTAACACCAACAATGACTTTATTTTGAAAGACATTTAGAAGTGATTTGATTTTTTTGATCAATTTTTCCTTTCAGCTTACTTATTTTGCTAAGAATAATGACTTTACATTTAAGGAAAGACAAACAGTCATATTCTTTGGTTATGGAAGCAAAGATGTTGGCTTGTTTGTTTATCAATAATCAAATTCTTGATTTAGTTTTTACAGAAAGTATATTTATCGTCTAAACCACCGCATTCAGTAAACAAACCATTGCTCATAAATGACCTCGTGGCGCAACGGTAGTGCTTCTGACTCCAGATCAGAAGGTTGCGTGTTCAAATCATGTCGGGTTCAGAAACCATTTGGAAAATGAAATGTACCACATGAAACACCATAAAAGAAACAAATTGCCAAGTCTGTCATCCACATTCTGTAATGTGATATTTGCTCACAGGTGTAACTATATCACCTGCACAGTTTCATAATAACTATCCATTCTGCTCATTTCTCATATTACTTATACAAAAAATACCCAGTTAGTTGGAAATTACTATATCTTGACATTGAAGCACACTCTGTACTCTTGGTTTCTATATGATTAAGTTTTGTTTTATATTGCATCATTCAATTCCGGTCACAGACAACTTCAAAATTTTACATAAGTGCTAACACCAACAATGACTTTATTTTGTAAGACATTTAGAAGTGATTTGATTTTTTTGATCAATTTTTCCTTTCAGCTTACTTATTTTGCTAAGAATAATGACTTTACATTTAAGGAAAGACAAACAGTCATATTCTTTGGTTATGGAAGCAAAGATGTGGGCTTGTTTGCTTATCAATAACCAAATTCTTGATTCAATTTTTACAGAAAGTATATTTATCGTCTAAAGCACCGCAATCAGTAAACAAACAATTGCTCATAATTGACCTTGTGGCGCAACGGTAGAACGTCTGACTCTAGATCAGAAGGTTGCGTGTTCAAATCACGTCAGGGTCATTTACCATTTTGAAGATGAAATTTACCAAATGAAACACCATAAAAGAAACAAACTGCCAAGTCTGTCATCCACCTTCTGTAATGTGATATTTGCTCACAGGGATAACTATATCACCTGCACAGTTTCATAATATTTGCTTATTTCTCATAATACTTATACAAAAAATACCCAGTTAATTGGACATTACCATATCTTGACATTGAAGCATACTCTGTACTCTAGGTTTCTTTATGACTAAGTTTTGTTTCATATTGCATCATTCAATTCCGGTCACAGACAACTTCAAAATTTTACATAAGTGCTAACACCAACAATTACTTTATTTTGTAAGACATATAGAAGTAATTTGATTTTTTTGATCAATTTTTCCTTTCAGCTTACTTATTTTGCTAAGAATAATGACTTTATATTTAAGGAAAGACAAACAGTCATATTCTCTGGTTATGGGAGCAAAGATGTGGGCTTGTTTGCTTATCAATAACCAAATTCTTGATTCAGTTTTTACAGAAAGTATATTGATTGTCTAAAGCACCAAAATCAGTAAACAAGCCACTGCTTATAATTGACCTCGTGGCGCAACGGTAGCACGTCTGACTCCAGATCAGAAGGTTGCGTGTTCAAATCACGTCGGGGTCATTTACCATTTTGAAGATGAAATTTACCAAATGAAACACCATAAAAGAAACAAATTACAAAGTCTGTCATCCACCTTCTGTAATGTGATATTTGCTCACAGGGATAACAATATCACCTGCACAGTTTCATAATAAATGTCCATTCTGCTCATTTCTCATAAAACTTATGCAAAAATAAACCAGTTTATTGGAAATTACCATATATTGACATTGAAGCATACTCTGTACTCTAGGTTTCTTTATGACTAAGTTTTGTTTCATATTGCATCATTCAATTCCGGTCACAGACAACTTCAAAATTTTATATAAATGCTAACACCAACAATTACTTTATTTTGTAAGACATATAGAAGTGATTTGATTTTTTTGATCAATTTTTCCTTTCAGCTTACTTATTTTGCTAAGAATAATGACTTTACATTTTAGGAAAGACAAACAGTCATATTCTTTGGTTATGGAAGCAAAGATGTTGGCTTGTTTGTTTATCAATAATCAAATTCTTGATTCAGAATAATGACTTTACATTTAAGGAAAGACAAACAGTCATATTCTTTGGTTATGGAAGCAAAGATGTGGGCTTGTTTGCTTATCAATAACCAAATTCTTGATTCAGTTTTCACAGAAAGTATATTTATCGTCTAAAGCACCGCAATCAGTAAACAAACCATTGCTCTTAAATGACATCGTGGCGCAACGGTAGCGCGTTTGACTCCAGATCAAAAGGTTGCGTGTTCAGATCACGTCGGGGTCAATTACCATTTTGAAGATGAAAAGTACCAAATGAAACACCATAAAAGAAAGAAATTGCCAAGTCTGTCATCCACCTTCTGTAATGTGATATTTGCTCACAGGTATAACTATATCACCTGCACAGTTTCATAATAAATGCCCATTCTGCTCATTTCTCATAATACTTATGCAAAAATAACCCAGTTTATTGGAAATTACCATATATTGACATTGAAGCATACTCTGTACTCTAGGTTTCTTTATGACTAAGTTTTGTTTCATATTGCATCATTCAATTCCGGTCACAGACAACTTCAAAATTTTACATAAGTGCTAACACCAACAATTACTTTATTTTGTAAGACATTTAGAAGTGATTTGATTTTTTTGATCAATTTTTCCTTTCAGCTTACTTATTTTGCTAAGAATAATTACTTTACATTTAAGGAAAGACAAACAGTCATATTCTTTGGTTATGGAAGCAAAGATGTTGGCTTGTTTGTTTATCAATAATCAAATTCTTGATTCAGTTTTTACAGAAAGTATATTTATCGTCTAAACCACCGCATTCAGTAAACAAACCATTGCTCATAAATGACCTCGTGGCGCAACGGTAGCGCTTCTGACTCCAGATCAGAAGGTTGCGTGTTCAAATCATGTCGGGTTCAGAAACCATTTGGAAGATGAAATGTACCAAATGAAACACCACAAAAGAAACAAATTGCCAAGTCTGTCATCCACCTTCTGTAATGTGATATTTGCTCATAGGTATAACTATATCACCTGCACAGTTTCATAAAAACTATCCATTCTGCTCATTTCTCATATTACTTATACAAAAAATACCCAGTTAGTTGGAAATTACTATATCTTGACATTGAAGCACACTCTGTACTCTTGGTTTCTATATGATTAAGTTTTGTTTCATATTGCATCGTTTCATTTCCGGTCAAAGACAGCTTCAAAATTTTACATAAGTGCTAACACCAACAATTACTTTATTTTATAATACATTTAGAAGTAATTTGACTTTTTTGATCAATTTCTCCTTTCAGCTTACTTATTTTGCTAAGAATAATGACTTTACATTTAAGGAAAGACAAACAGTCATATTCTTTGGTTATGGAAGCAAAGATGTGGGCTTGTTTGCTTATCAATAACCAAATTCTTGATTCAATTTTTACAGAAAGTATATTTATCGTCTAAAGCACCGCAATCAGTAAACAAACCATTGCTCATAAATGACCTTGTGGCACAACGGTAGAGCGTCTGACTCCAGATCAGAAGATTGCGTGTTCAAATCACGTCAGGGTCATTTACCATTTTGAAGATGAAATTTACCAAATGAAACACCATAAAAGAAACAAACTGCCAAGTCTGTCATCCACCTTCTGTAATGTGATATTTGCTCACAGGGATAACTATATCACCTGCACAGTTTCATAATATTTGCCCATTCTGCTCATTTCTCATAATACTTATACAAAAAATACCCAGTTAATTGGAGATTACCATATCTTGACATTGAAGCATACTCTGTACTCTAGGTTTCTTTATGACTAAGTTTTGTTTCATATTGCATCATTCAATTCCGGTCACAGACAACTTCAAAATTTTACATAAGTGCTAACACCAACAATTACTTTATTTTGTAAGACATATAGAAGTAATTTTATTTTTTTGATCAATTTTTCCTTTCAGCTTACTTTTTTTGCTAAGAATAATGACTTTATATTTAAGGAAAGACAAACAGTCATATTCTTTGGTTATGGAAGCAAAGATGTGGTCTTGTTTGCTTATCAATAACCAAATTCTTGATTCAGTTTTTACAGAAAGTATATTGATTGTCTAAAGCACCAAAATCAGTAAACAAGCCACTGCTTATAAGTGACCTCGTGGCGCAACGGTAGCACGTCTGACTCCCGATCAGAAGGTTGCGTGTTCAAATCACATCGGGGTCATTTACCATTTTGAAGATGAAATTTACCAAATGAAACACCATAAAAGAAACAAATTACCAAGTCTGTCATCCACCTTCTGTAATGTGATATTTGCTCACAGGGATAACTATATCACCTGCGCAGTTTCATAATAAATGTCCATTCTGCTCATTTATCATAATACTTATGCAAAAATAACCCAGTTTATTGGAAATTATCATATCTTGACATTGAAGCATACTCTGTACTCTAGGTTTCTTTATGACTAAGTTTTGTTTCATATTGCATCATTCAATTCCGGTCACAGACAACTTCAAAATTTTACATAAGTGCTAACACCAACAATGACTTTATTTTGTAAGACATTTAGAAGTGATTTGATTTTTTTGATCAATTTTTCCTTTCAGCTTACTTATTTTGCTAAGAATAATGACTTTACATTTAAGGAAAGACAAACAGTCATATTCTTTGGTTATGGAAACAAAGATGTGGTCTTGTTTGCTTATCAATAACCAAATTCTTGATTCAGTTTTTACAGAAAGTATATTTATCGTCTAAAGCACCGCAATCAGTAAACAAACCATTGCTCATAAATGACCTTGTGGCGCAACGGTAGCGCGTCTGACTCCAGATCAGAAAGTTGCGTGTTCAAATCACGTCGGGGTCAATTACCATTTCGAAGATGAAATTTACCAAATGAAACACGATAAAAGAAACAAATTGCCAAGTCTGTCATCCACCTTCTGTAATGTGATATTTGCTCACAGGTATAACTATATCACCTGCACAGTTTCATAATAAATATCCATTCTGCTCATTTCTCATATTACTTATGTAAAAAATACCCAGTTAGTTAGAAATTACCATATCTTGACATTGAAGCATACTCTGTACTCTTGGTTTCTTTATGATTAAGTTTTGTTTCATATTGCATCGTTTCATTTCCGGTCAAAGACAACTTCAAAATTTTACATAAGTGCTAACACCAACAATTACTTTATTTTATAAGACATTTAGAAGTAATTTGACTTTTTTGATCAATTTTTCCTTTCAGCTTACCTATTTTGTTAAGAATAATGACTTTGCACTGAAGGGGAGACAAACTGTCTTATTCTTTGGTTATGGAAGCAAGGATGTGGGCTTGTTTGCTTATCAATATCCAAATTCTTAAATTCCGTTTTTACAGAAAGTATATTGAAAGTCTAAAGCACCACAATCAGTAAACAAGCTGCTGCTCATAGGTGACCTCGTAGCGCAATGGTAGCGCGTCTGACTTCTGATCAGAAGGTTGGGTGTTCAAATCATTTTGGGGTCAATTACCATTTTGAAGATGAAATTTACCAAATGAAACACCATAAAAGAAACAAATTACCAAGTCTGTCATCCACCTTCTGTAATGTGATATTTGCTCACAGGTATAACTATATCACCTGCACAGTTTCATAATGAATATCCATTCTGCTCATTTCTCATATTACTTATGCAAAAAATACCCAGTTAGTTGGAAATTACCATATCTTGACAATGAAGCATACTCTGTACTCTTGGTTTCTATATGATTAAGTTTTGTTTTATATTGCATCATTCAATTCCGGTCACAGACAACTTCAAAATTTTACATAAGTGCTAACACCAACAATGACTTTATTTTGTAAGACATTTAGAAGTGATTTGATTTTTTTGATCAATTTTTCCTTTCAGCTTACTTATTTTGCTAAGAATAATGACTTTACATTTAAGGAAAGACAAACAGTCATATTCTTTGGTTATGGAAGCAAAGATGTGGGCTTGTTTGCTTATCAATAACCAAATTCTTGATTCAATTTTTACAGAAAGTATATTTATCGTCTAAAGCACCGCAATCAGTAAACAAACAATTGCTCATAATTGACCTTGTGGCGCAACGGTAGAACGTCTGACTCTAGATCAGAAGGTTGCGTGTTCAAATCACGTCAGGGTCATTTACCATTTTGAAGATGAAATTTACCAAATGAAACACCATAAAAGAAACAAACTGCCAAGTCTGTCATCCACCTTCTGTAATGTGATATTTGCTCACAGGGATAACTATATCACCTGCACAGTTTCATAATATTTGCTTATTTCTCATAATACTTATACAAAAAATACCCAGTTAATTGGACATTACCATATCTTGACATTGAAGCATACTCTGTACTCTAGGTTTCTTTATGACTAAGTTTTGTTTCATATTGCATCATTCAATTCCGGTCACAGACAACTTCAAAATTTTACATAAGTGCTAACACCAACAATTACTTTATTTTGTAAGACATATAGAAGTAATTTGATTTTTTTGATCAATTTTTCCTTTCAGCTTACTTATTTTGCTAAGAATAATGACTTTATATTTAAGGAAAGACAAACAGTCATATTCTCTGGTTATGGGAGCAAAGATGTGGGCTTGTTTGCTTATCAATAACCAAATTCTTGATTCAGTTTTTACAGAAAGTATATTGATTGTCTAAAGCACCAAAATCAGTAAACAAGCCACTGCTTATAATTGACCTCGTGGCGCAACGGTAGCACGTCTGACTCCAGATCAGAAGGTTGCGTGTTCAAATCACGTCGGGGTCATTTACCATTTTGAAGATGAAATTTACCAAATAAAACACCATAAAAGAAACAAATTACAAAGTCTGTCATCCACCTTCTGTAATGTGATATTTGCTCACAGGGATAACAATATCACCTGCACAGTTTCATAATAAATGTCCATTCTGCTCATTTCTCATAAAACTTATGCAAAAATAAACCAGTTTATTGGAAATTACCATATATTGACATTGAAGCATACTCTGTACTCTAGGTTTCTTTATGACTAAGTTTTGTTTCATATTGCATCATTCAATTCCGGTCACAGACAACTTCAAAATTTTATATAAATGCTAACACCAACAATTACTTTATTTTGTAAGACATATAGAAGTGATTTGATTTTTTTGATCAATTTTTCCTTTCAGCTTACTTATTTTGCTAAGAATAATGACTTTACATTTTAGGAAAGACAAACAGTCATATTCTTTGGTTATGGAAGCAAAGATGTTGGCTTGTTTGTTTATCAATAATCAAATTCTTGATTCAGAATAATGACTTTACATTTAAGGAAAGACAAACAGTCATATTCTTTGGTTATGGAAGCAAAGATGTGGGCTTGTTTGCTTATCAATAACCAAATTCTTGATTCAGTTTTCACAGAAAGTATATTTATCGTCTAAAGCACCGCAATCAGTAAACAAACCATTGCTCTTAAATGACATCGTGGCGCAACGGTAGCGCGTTTGACTCCAGATCAAAAGGTTGCGTGTTCAGATCACGTCGGGGTCAATTACCATTTTGAAGATGAAAAGTACCAAATGAAACACCATAAAAGAAAGAAATTGCCAAGTCTGTCATCCACCTTCTGTAATGTGATATTTGCTCACAGGTATAACTATATCACCTGCACAGTTTCATAATAAATGCCCATTCTGCTCATTTCTCATAATACTTATGCAAAAATAACCCAGTTTATTGGAAATTACCATATATTGACATTGAAGCATACTCTGTACTCTAGGTTTCTTTATGACTAAGTTTTGTTTCATATTGCATCATTCAATTCCGGTCACAGACAACTTCAAAATTTTACATAAGTGCTAACACCAACAATTACTTTATTTTGTAAGACATTTAGAAGTGATTTGATTTTTTTGATCAATTTTTCCTTTCAGCTTACTTATTTTGCTAAGAATAATTACTTTACATTTAAGGAAAGACAAACAGTCATATTCTTTGGTTATGGAAGCAAAGATGTTGGCTTGTTTGTTTATCAATAATCAAATTCTTGATTCAGTTTTTACAGAAAGTATATTTATCGTCTAAACCACCGCATTCAGTAAACAAACCATTGCTCATAAATGACCTCGTGGCGCAACGGTAGCGCTTCTGACTCCAGATCAGAAGGTTGCGTGTTCAAATCATGTCGGGTTCAGAAACCATTTGGAAGATGAAATGTACCAAATGAAACACCACAAAAGAAACAAATTGCCAAGTCTGTCATCCACCTTCTGTAATGTGATATTTGCTCATAGGTATAACTATATCACCTGCACAGTTTCATAAAAACTATCCATTCTGCTCATTTCTCATATTACTTATACAAAAAATACCCAGTTAGTTGGAAATTACTATATCTTGACATTGAAGCACACTCTGTACTCTTGGTTTCTATATGATTAAGTTTTGTTTCATATTGCATCGTTTCATTTCCGGTCAAAGACAGCTTCAAAATTTTACATAAGTGCTAACACCAACAATTACTTTATTTTATAATACATTTAGAAGTAATTTGACTTTTTTGATCAATTTCTCCTTTCAGCTTACTTATTTTGCTAAGAATAATGACTTTACATTTAAGGAAAGACAAACAGTCATATTCTTTGGTTATGGAAGCAAAGATGTGGGCTTGTTTGCTTATCAATAACCAAATTCTTGATTCAATTTTTACAGAAAGTATATTTATCGTCTAAAGCACCGCAATCAGTAAACAAACCATTGCTCATAAATGACCTTGTGGCACAACGGTAGAGCGTCTGACTCCAGATCAGAAGATTGCGTGTTCAAATCACGTCAGGGTCATTTACCATTTTGAAGATGAAATTTACCAAATGAAACACCATAAAAGAAACAAACTGCCAAGTCTGTCATCCACCTTCTGTAATGTGATATTTGCTCACAGGGATAACTATATCACCTGCACAGTTTCATAATATTTGCCCATTCTGCTCATTTCTCATAATACTTATACAAAAAATACCCAGTTAATTGGAGATTACCATATCTTGACATTGAAGCATACTCTGTACTCTAGGTTTCTTTATGACTAAGTTTTGTTTCATATTGCATCATTCAATTCCGGTCACAGACAACTTCAAAATTTTACATAAGTGCTAACACCAACAATTACTTTATTTTGTAAGACATATAGAAGTAATTTTATTTTTTTGATCAATTTTTCCTTTCAGCTTACTTTTTTTGCTAAGAATAATGACTTTATATTTAAGGAAAGACAAACAGTCATATTCTTTGGTTATGGAAGCAAAGATGTGGTCTTGTTTGCTTATCAATAACCAAATTCTTGATTCAGTTTTTACAGAAAGTATATTGATTGTCTAAAGCACCAAAATCAGTAAACAAGCCACTGCTTATAAGTGACCTCGTGGCGCAACGGTAGCACGTCTGACTCCCGATCAGAAGGTTGCGTGTTCAAATCACATCGGGGTCATTTACCATTTTGAAGATGAAATTTACCAAATGAAACACCATAAAAGAAACAAATTACCAAGTCTGTCATCCACCTTCTGTAATGTGATATTTGCTCACAGGGATAACTATATCACCTGCGCAGTTTCATAATAAATGTCCATTCTGCTCATTTATCATAATACTTATGCAAAAATAACCCAGTTTATTGGAAATTATCATATCTTGACATTGAAGCATACTCTGTACTCTAGGTTTCTTTATGACTAAGTTTTGTTTCATATTGCATCATTCAATTCCGGTCACAGACAACTTCAAAATTTTACATAAGTGCTAACACCAACAATGACTTTATTTTGTAAGACATTTAGAAGTGATTTGATTTTTTTGATCAATTTTTCCTTTCAGCTTACTTATTTTGCTAAGAATAATGACTTTACATTTAAGGAAAGACAAACAGTCATATTCTTTGGTTATGGAAACAAAGATGTGGTCTTGTTTGCTTATCAATAACCAAATTCTTGATTCAGTTTTTACAGAAAGTATATTTATCGTCTAAAGCACCGCAATCAGTAAACAAACCATTGCTCATAAATGACCTTGTGGCGCAACGGTAGCGCGTCTGACTCCAGATCAGAAAGTTGCGTGTTCAAATCACGTCGGGGTCAATTACCATTTCGAAGATGAAATTTACCAAATGAAACACGATAAAAGAAACAAATTGCCAAGTCTGTCATCCACCTTCTGTAATGTGATATTTGCTCACAGGTATAACTATATCACCTGCACAGTTTCATAATAAATATCCATTCTGCTCATTTCTCATATTACTTATGTAAAAAATACCCAGTTAGTTAGAAATTACCATATCTTGACATTGAAGCATACTCTGTACTCTTGGTTTCTTTATGATTAAGTTTTGTTTCATATTGCATCGTTTCATTTCCGGTCAAAGACAACTTCAAAATTTTACATAAGTGCTAACACCAACAATTACTTTATTTTATAAGACATTTAGAAGTAATTTGACTTTTTTGATCAATTTTTCCTTTCAGCTTACCTATTTTGTTAAGAATAATGACTTTGCACTGAAGGGGAGACAAACTGTCTTATTCTTTGGTTATGGAAGCAAGGATGTGGGCTTGTTTGCTTATCAATATCCAAATTCTTAAATTCCGTTTTTACAGAAAGTATATTGAAAGTCTAAAGCACCACAATCAGTAAACAAGCTGCTGCTCATAGGTGACCTCGTAGCGCAATGGTAGCGCGTCTGACTTCTGATCAGAAGGTTGGGTGTTCAAATCATTTTGGGGTCAATTACCATTTTGAAGATGAAATTTACCAAATGAAACACCATAAAAGAAACAAATTACCAAGTCTGTCATCCACCTTCTGTAATGTGATATTTGCTCACAGGTATAACTATATCACCTGCACAGTTTCATAATGAATATCCATTCTGCTCATTTCTCATATTACTTATGCAAAAAATACCCAGTTAGTTGGAAATTACCATATCTTGACAATGAAGCATACTCTGTACTCTTGGTTTCTTTATGATTAAGTTTTGTTTCATATTGCATCGTTTCATTTCCAGTCAAAGACAACTTCAAAGTTTTACATAAGTGCTAACACCAACAATTACTTTAATTTATAAGACATTTAGAAGTAATTTGACTTTTTGTGATCAATTTTTCCTTTCAGCTTACCTATTTTGTTAAGAATAATGACTTTGCACTGAAGGGGAGACAAACTGTCATATTCTTTGGTTATGGAAGCAAGGATGTGGCCTTGTTTGCTTATCAATAACCAAATTCTTGATTCAGTATTTACAGAAAGTATATTGATAGTCTAAAGCACCACAATCAGTAAACAAGCCGCTACTCATAGGTGACCTCGTGGCGCAATGGTAGCTTGTCTGACTTCAGATCAGAAGGTAGTGTGTTCAAATCATTTTGTGGTCAATTACCATTTTGAAGATGAAATTTACCAAATGAAACACCATAAAAGAAACAAATTACCAAGTCTGTCATCCACCTTCTGTAATGTGATATTTGCTCACAGGGATAACTATATCACCTGCACAGTTCCATAATAAATATCCATTCTGCTCATTTCTCATAATACTTATGCAAAAATATCCCAGTTTATTGGAAATTACCATATATTGACATAGAAGCATACTCTGTACTCTAGGTTTCTTTATGACTAAGTTTTGTTTCATATTGCATCATTTCAATTCCGGTCACAGACAACTTCAAAATTTTACATATGTGCTAACACCAACAATTACTTTATTTTGTAAGACATTTAGAAGTGATTTGATTTTTTTGATCAATTTTTCCTTTCAGCTTACTTATTTTGCTAAGAATAATGACTTTACATTTAAGGAAAGACAAACAGTCATATTCTTTGGTTATGGAAGCAAAGATGTGGGCTTGTTTGCTTATCAATAACCAAATTCTCGATTCAGTTTTTACAGAACGTATATTTATCGTCTAAGGCACCGCAATCAGTAAACAAACTGTTGCTCATAAATGACTTCGTGGCGCAACAGTAGCGCGTCTGACTCTAGATCAGAAGGTTGCGTGTTCAAATCACGTCGGGGTCAATTACCATTTTGAAGATGAAATTTACCAAATGAAACACCATAAAAGAAACAAATTGCCAAGTCTGTCATCCACCTTCTGTAATGTGATATTTGCTCACAGGTATAACTATATCACCTGCACAGTTTCATAATAAATGCCCATTCTGCTCATTTCTCATAATACTTATACAAAAAATACCCAGTTAATTGGACATCACCATATCTTGACATTGAAGCATACTCTGTACTCTTGATTTCTTTATGATTAAATTTTGTTTCATATTGCATCATTTCAATTCCGGTCACTTACAACTTCAAAATTTTACATAAGTGCTATCACCAACAATTACTTTATTTTGTAAGACATTTAGAAGTAATTTGATTTTTTTGATCAATTTTTCCTTTCAACTTTCTTATTTTGCTAAGAATAATGACTTTATATTTAAGGAAAGACAAACAGTCATATTCTTTGGTTATGGAAGCAAAGATGTGGGCTTGTTTGCTTATCAATAACCAAATTCTTGATTCAGTTTTTACAGAAAGTATATTAATAGTCTAAAGCACCACAATCAGAAAACAAGCCACTGCTCATAAGTGACCTCGTGGCGCAATGGTAGCGCGTCTGACTCCAGATCAGAAGGTTGCGTGTTCAAATCACGTCAGGGTCATTTACCATTTTGAAGATGAAATTTACCAAATGAAACACCATAATAGAAACAAATTACCAAGTCTGTCATCCACCGTCTGTAATGTGATATTTGCTCACACGGATAACTATATCACCTGCACAGTTTCATAATAAATGTCCATTCTGCTCATTTCTCAAAATACTTATGCAAAAATAACCCAGTTTATTGGAAATTACCATATCTTGACATTGAGTACTCTGTACTCTTGGTTTCTGTACTCTTGGTTTCTTTATGATTAAGTTTTGTTTCATATTGCATCGTTTCATTTCCGGTCAAAGACAACTTCAAAATTTTACATAAGTGCTAACACCAACAATTACTTTATTTTATAAGACATTTAGAAGTAATTTTACTTTTTTGATCAATTTTTCCTTTCAGCTTACTTATTTTGCTAAGAATAATGACTTTACATTTAAGGAAAGACAAACAGTCATATTCTTTGGTTATGGAAGCAAAGATGTGGGCTTGTTTGCTTATCAATAACCAAATTCTTGATTCAGTTTTTACAGAAAGTATATTTATCATCTAAAGCACCGCAATCAGTAAACAAACCATTGCTCATAAATGACCTCGTGGCGCAACGGTAGCGCGTCTGACTCCAGAAAAGAAGGTTGCGTGTTCAAATCATGTCGGGTTCAGTTACCATTTTGAACATGAAATTTACCAAATGAAACACCATAAAAGAAACAAATTACCAAGTCTGTCATCCACCTTCTGTAATGTGATATTTGCTCACAGGTATAACTATATCACCTTCACAGTTTCATAATAAATGTCTATTCTGCTCATTTCTCATAACACTTATGCAAAAATAACCCAGTTTATTGGAAATTACCATATCTTGATATTGAAGCATACTCTGTACTCTTGGTTTCTTTATGACTAAGTTTTGTTTCATATTGCATCATTGCAATTCCGGTCACAGACAACTTCAAAATTTTACATAAGTGCTAACACCAACAATTACTTTATTTTGTAAGACATTTAGAAGTAATTTGATTTTTTTTAACAATTTTTCCTTTCAGCTTACTTATTTTGCTAAGAATAATGACTTTATATTTAAGGAAAGACAAACAGTCATATTCTTTGGTTATGGAAGCAAAGATGTGGGCTTGTTTGCTTATCAATAACCAAATTCTTGATTCAGTTTTTACAGAAAGTATATTGATTGTCTAAAGCACCAAAATCAGTAAACAAGCCACTGCTTATAAGTGACCGCGTGGCGCAACAGTAGCACGTCTGACTCACGATCAGAAGGTTGCGTGTTCAAATCACGTCGGTGTCATTTAGCATTTTGAAGATGAAATTTACCAAATGAAACACCATAAAAGAAACAAATTACAAAGTCTGTCATCCACCTTCTGTAATGTGATATTTGCTCACAGGGATAACAATATCACCTGCACAGTTTCATAATAAATGTCCATTCTGCTCATTTCTCATAATACTTATGCAAAAATAACCCAGTTTATTGGAAATTATCATATCTTGACATTGAAGCATACTCTGTACTCTAGGTTTCTTTATGACTAAGTTTTGTTTCATATTGCATCATTCAATTCCGGTCACAGACAACTTCAAAATTTTATATAAATGCTAACACCAACAATTACTTTATTTTGTAAGACATATAGAAGTGATTTGATTTTTTTGATCAATTTTTCCTTTCAGCTTACTTATTTTGCTAAGAATAATGACTTTACATTTAAGGAAAGACAAACAGTCATATTCTTTGGTTATGGAAGCAAAGATGTTGGCTTGTTTGTTTATCAATAATCAAATTCTTGATTCAGAATAATGACTTTACATTTAAGGAAAGACAAACAGTCATATTCTTTGGTTATGGAAGCAAAGATGTGGGCTTGTTTGCTTATCAATAACCAAATTCTTGATTCAGTTTTTACAGAAAGTATATTTATCGTCTAAAGCACCGCAATCAGTAAACAAACCATTGCTCGTAAATGACCTTGTGGCGCAACGGTAGAGCGTCTGACTCTAGATCAGAAGGTTGCGTGTTCAAATCACATCGGGGTCAATTACCATTTTGAAGATGAAATTTACCAAATGAAACACCATAAAAGAAACAAATTGCCAAGTCTGTCATCCACCTTCTGTAATGTGATATTTGCTCACAGGGATAACTATATCAACTGCACAGTTTCATAATAAATGTCCATTCTGCTCATTTCTCATTTCATAATACTTATGCAAAAATAACCCAGTTTATTGGAAATTACCATATATTGACATTGAAGCATACTCTGTACTCTAGGTTTCTTTATGATTAAGTTTTGTTTCCTATTGCATCGTTTCATTTCCGGTCAAAGACAACTTCAAAATTTTACGTAAGTGCTAACACCAACAATTACTTTATTTTATAAGACTTTTACAAGTAATTTGACTTTTTTGATCAATTTTTCCTTTCAGCTTACCTATTTTGTTAAGAATAATGACTTTGCAGTGAAGGTTGAGACAGTCATATTCTTTGGTTATGGAAGCAAGGATGTGGGCTTGTTTGCTTATCAATAACCAAATTCTTGATTTAGTATTTACAGAAAGTATATTGATAGTCTAAAGCACCACAATCAGTAAACAAGCCATTGCTCGTAGGTGACCTTGTGGCGCAATGGTAGCGCGTCTGACTTCAGATCAGAAGGTTGCATGTTCAAATCATGTTGGGGTCAATTACCATATCGAAGATGAAATTTACCAAATGAAACACCATAAAAGAAACAAATTGCCAAGTCTGTCATCCACCTTCTATAATGTGATAATTGCTCTCAGGGATAACTATATCACCTGCACAGTTTCATAATAAATGTCTATTCTGCTCATTTCTCATAATACTTATGCAAAAATAACCCAGTTTATTGGAAATTATCATATCTTGACATTGAAGCATACTCTGTACTCTTGGTTTCTTTATGACTAAGTTTGTTTCATATTGCATCATCTCAATTCCGGTCACAGACAACTTCAAAATTTTACATAAGTGCTAACACCAACAATTACTTTATTTTGTAAGACATTTAGAAGTAATTTGATTTTTTTTGATTAATTTTTCCTTTCAGCTTACTTATTTTGCTAAGAATAATGACTTTACATTTAAGGAAAGACAAACAGTCATATTCTTTGGTTATGGAAGCAAAGATGTGGGCTTGTTTGCTTATCAATAACCAAATTCTTGATTCAGTTTTTACAGAAAGTATATTTATTGTCTAAAGCACCGCAATCAGTAAACAAACCATTGCTCATTAATGACCTTGTGGCGCAACGGTAGCGCGTCTGACTCCAGATCAGAAGGTTGCGTGTTCAAATCATGTCGGGTTCAGTTACCATTTTGAAGATGAAATTTACCAAATGAAACACCATAAAAGAAACAAATTACCAAGTCTGTCAACCACCTTCTGTAATGTGATATTTGCTCACAGGGATAACAATATCACCTGCACAGTTTCATAATAAATGTCCATTCTGCTCATTTCTCATAATACTTATGCAAAAATAACCCAGTTTATTGGAAATTACCATATATTGACATTGAAGCATACTCTGTACTCTTGGTTTCTTTATGATTAAGTTTTGTTTCATATTGCATCATTTCAATTCCGGTCACAGACAACTTCAAAATTTTACATAAGTGCTAACACCAACAATTACTTTATTTTGTAAGACATTTAGAAGTAATTTGATTTTTTTTTATTAATTTTTCCTTTCAGCTTACTTATTTTGCTAAGAATAATGACTTTATATTTAAGGAAAGACAAACAGTCATATTCTTTGGTTATGGAAGCAAAGATGTGGGCTTGTTTGCTTATCAATAACCAAATTCTTGATTCAGTTTTTACAGAAAGTATATTGATAGTCTAAAGCACCAAAATCAGTAAACAAGACACTGCTTATAAGTGACCTCGTGGCGCAATGGTAGCACGTCTAACTCCAGATCAGAAGGTTGCGTGTTCAAATCACGTCGGGGTCATTTACCATTTTGAAGATGAAATTTACCAAATGAAACACCATAAAAGAAACAAATTACCAAGTCTGTCATCCACCTTCTGTAATGTGATATTTGCTCACACGGATAACCATATCACCTGCACAGTTTCAAAATAAATGTCCATTCTGCTCATTTCTCATAATACTTATGCAAAAATAACCCAGTTTATTGGAAATTACCATATATTGACATTGAAGCATACTCTGTACTCTAGGTTTCTTTATGACTAAGTTTTGTTTCATATTGCATCATTTCAATTCCGGTCACAGACAACTTCAAAATTTCACATAAGTGCTAACACCAACAATTACTTTATTTTGTAAGACATTTAGAAGTAATTTGATTTTTTTGATCAATTTTTCCTTTCAGCTTACTTATTTTGCTAAGAATAATGACTTTACATTTAAGGAAAGACAAACAGTCATATTCTTTGGTTATGGAAGCAAAGATGTGGGCTTGTTTGCTTATCAATAACCAAATTCTTGATTCAGTTTTTACAGAAAGTATATTTATCATCTAAAGCACCGCAATCAGTAAACAAACCATTGCTCATAAATGACCTCGTGGCGCAACGGTGGCGCAACGGTAGCGCGTCTGACTCCAGAAAAGAAGGTTGCGTGTTCAAATCATGTCGGGTTCAATTAACATTTTGAACATGAAATTTACCAAATGAAACACCATAAAAGAAACAAATTACCAAGTCTGTCATCCACCTTCTGTAATGTGATATTTGCTCACAGGTATAACTATATCACCTTCACAGTTTCATAATAAATGTCTATTCTGCTAATTTCTCATAACACTTATGCAAAAATAACCAAGTTTATTGGAAATTACCATATCTTGATATTGAAGCATACTCTGTACTCTTGGTTTCTTTATGACTAAGTTTTGTTTCATATTGCATCATTGCAATTCCGGTCACAGACAACTTCAAAATTTTACATAAGTGCTAACACCAACAATTACTTTATTTTGTAAGACATTTAGAAGTAATTTGATTTTTTTGATCAATTTTTCCTTTCAGCTTACTTATTTTGCTAAGAATAATGACTTTATATTTAAGGAAAGACAAACAGTCATATTCTTTGGTTATGGAAGCAAAGATGTGGGCTTGTTTGCTTATCAATAACCAAATTCTTGATTCAGTTTTTACAGAAAGTATATTGATTGTCTAAAGCACCAAAATCAGTAAACAAGCCACTGCTTATAAGTGACCTCGTGGCGCAACAGTAGCACGTCTGACTCCCGATCAGAAGGTTGCGTGTTCAAATCACGTCGGGGTCATTTAGCATTTTGAAGATGAAATTTACCAAATGAAACACCATAAAAGAAACAAATTACAAAGTCTGTCATCCACCTTCTGTAATGTGATATTTGCTCACAGGGATAACAATATCACCTGCACAGTTTCATAATAAATGTCCATTCTGCTCATTTCTCATAATACTTATGCAAAAATAACCCAGTTTATTGGAAATTACCATATATTGACATTGAAGCATACTCTGTACTATAGGTTTCTTTATGACTAAGTTTTGTTTCATATTGCATCATTCAATTTCCGGTCACAGACAACTTCAAAATTTTATATAAATGCTAACACCAACAATTACTTTATTTTGTAAGACATATAGAAGTGATTTGATTTTTTTGATCAATTTTTCCTTTCAGCTTACTTATTTTGCTAAGAATAATGACTTTACATTTAAGGAAAGACAAACAGTCATATTCTTTGGTTATGGAAGCAAAGATGTTGGCTTGTTTGTTTATCAATAATCAAATTCTTGATTCAGAATAATGACTTTACATTTAAGGAAAGACAAACAGTCATATTCTTTGGTTATGGAAGCAAAGATGTGGGCTTGTTTGCTTATCAATAACCAAATTCTTGATTCAGTTTTTACAGAAAGTATATTTATCGTCTAAAGCACCGCAATCAGTAAACAAACCATTGCTCGTAAATGACCTTGTGGCGCAACGGTAGAGCGACTGACTCAAGATCAGAAGGTTGCGTGTTCAAATCACATCGGGGTCAATTACCATTTTGAAGATGAAATTTACCAAATGAAACACCATAAAAGAAACAAATTGCCAAGTCTGTCATCCACCTTCTGTAATGTGATATTTGCTCACAGGGATAACTATATCAACTGCACAGTTTCATAATAAATGTCCTTTCTGCTCATTTCTCATTTCATAATACTTATGCAAAAATAACCCAGTTTATTGGAAATTACCATATATTGACATTGAAGCATACTCTGTACTCTAGGTTTCTTTATGATTAAGTTTTGTTTCCTATTGCATCGTTTCATTTCCGGTCAAAGACAACTTCAAAATTTTACGTAAGTGCTAACACCAACAATTACTTTATTTTATAAGACTTTTACAAGTAATTTGACTTTTTTGATCAATTTTTCCTTTCTGCTTACCTATTTTGTTAAGAATAATGACTTTGCAGTGAAGGTTGAGACAGTCATATTCTTTGGTTATGGAAGCAAGGATGTGGGCTTGTTAGCTTATCAATAACCAAATTCTTGACTTAGTATTTACAGAAAGTATATTGATAGTCTAAAGCTCCACAATCAGTAAACAAGCCATTGCTCGCAGGTGACCTTGTGGCGCAATGGTAGCGCGTCTGACTTCAGATCAGAAGGTTGCATGTTCAAATCATGTTGGGGTCAATTACCATATCGAAGATGAAATTTACCAAATGAAACACCATAAAAGAAACAAATTACCAAGTCTGTCATCCACCTTCTGTAATGTGATAATTGCTCACAGGGATAACTATATCACCTGCACAGTTTCATAATAAATGTCCATTCTGCTCATTTCTCATAATACTTATGCAAAAATAACCCAGTTTATTGGAAATTATCATATCTTGACATTGAAGCATACTCTGTACTCTTGGTTTCTTTATGACTAAGTTTGTTTCATATTGCATCATCTCAATTCCGGTCACAGACAACTTCAAAATTTTACATAAGTGCTAACACCAACAATTACTTTATTTTGTAAGACATTTAGAAGTAATTTGATTTTTTTTGATTAATTTTTCCTTTCAGCTTACTTATTTTGCTAAGAATAATGACTTTACATTTAAGGAAAGACAAACAGTCATATTCTTTGGTTATGGAAGCAAAGATGTGGGCTTGTTTGCTTATCAATAACCAAATTCTTGATTCAGTTTTTACAGAAAGTATATTTATTGTCTAAAGCACCGCAATCAGTAAACAAACCATTGCTCATTAATGACCTTGTGGCGCAACGGTAGCGCGTCTGACTCCAGATCAGAAGGTTGCGTGTTCAAATCATGTCGGGTTCAGTTACCATTTTGAAGATGAAATTTACCAAATGAAACACCCTAAAAGAAACAAATTACCAAGTCTGTCAACCACCTTCTGTAATGTGATATTTGCTCACAGGGATAACAATATCACCTGCACAGTTTCATAATAAATGTCCATTCTGCTCATTTCTCATAATACTTATGCAAAAATAACCCAGTTTATTGGAAATTACCATATATTGACATTGAAGCATACTCTGTACTCTTGGTTTCTTTATGATTAAGTTTTGTTTCATATTGCATCATTTCAATTCCGGTCACAGACAACTTCAAAATTTTACATAAGTGCTAACACCAACAATTACTTTATTTTGTAAGACATTTAGAAGTAATTTGATTTTTTTTTATTAATTTTTCCTTTCAGCTTACTTATTTTGCTAAGAATAATGACTTTATATTTAAGGAAAGACAAACAGTCATATTCTTTGGTTATGGAAGCAAAGATGTGGGCTTGTTTGCTTATCAATAACCAAATTCTTGATTCAGTTTTTACAGAAAGTATATTGATAGTCTAAAGCACCAAAATCAGTAAACAAGACACTGCTTATAAGTGACCTCGTGGCGCAATGGTAGCACGTCTAACTCCAGATCAGAAGGTTGCGTGTTCAAATCACGTCGGGGTCATTTACCATTTTGAAGATGAAATTTACCAAATGAAACACCATAAAAGAAACAAATTACCAAGTCTGTCATCCACCTTCTGTAATGTGATATTTGCACACACGGATAACCATATCACCTGCACAGTTTCAAAATAAATGTCCATTCTGCTCATTTCTCATAATACTTATGCAAAAATAACCCAGTTTATTGGAAATTACCATATATTGACATTGAAGCATACTCTGTACTCTAGGTTTCTTTATGACTAAGTTTTGTTTCATATTGCATCATTTCAATTCCGGTCACAGACAACTTCAAAATTTCACATAAGTGCTAACACCAACAATTACTTTATTTTGTAAGACATTTAGAAGTAATTTGATTTTTTTGATCAATTTTTCCTTTCAGCTTACTTATTTTGCTAAGAATAATGACTTTACATTTAAGGAAAGACAAACAGTCATATTCTTTGGTTATGGAAGCAAAGATGTGGGCTTGTTTGCTTATCAATAACCAAATTCTTGATTCAGTTTTTACAGAAAGTATATTTATCATCTAAAGCACCGCAATCAGTAAACAAACCATTGCTCATAAATGACCTCGTGGCGCAACGGTGGCGCAACGGTAGCGCGTCTGACTCCAGAAAAGAAGGTTGCGTGTTCAAATCATGTCGGGTTCAATTAACATTTTGAACATGAAATTTACCAAATGAAACACCATAAAAGAAACAAATTACCAAGTCTGTCATCCACCTTCTGTAATGTGATATTTGCTCACAGGTATAACTATATCACCTTCACAGTTTCATAATAAATGTCTATTCTGCTAATTTCTCATAACACTTATGCAAAAATAACCAAGTTTATTGGAAATTACCATATCTTGATATTGAAGCATACTCTGTACTCTTGGTTTCTTTATGACTAAGTTTTGTTTCATATTGCATCATTGCAATTCCGGTCACAGACAACTTCAAAATTTTACATAAGTGCTAACACCAACAATTACTTTATTTTGTAAGACATTTAGAAGTAATTTGATTTTTTTGATCAATTTTTCCTTTCAGCTTACTTATTTTGCTAAGAATAATGACTTTATATTTAAGGAAAGACAAACAGTCATATTCTTTGGTTATGGAAGCAAAGATGTGGGCTTGTTTGCTTATCAATAACCAAATTCTTGATTCAGTTTTTACAGAAAGTATATTGATTGTCTAAAGCACCAAAATCAGTAAACAAGCCACTGCTTATAAGTGACCTCGTGGCGCAACAGTAGCACGTCTGACTCCCGATCAGAAGGTTGCGTGTTCAAATCACGTCGGGGTCATTTAGCATTTTGAAGATGAAATTTACCAAATGAAACACCATAAAAGAAACAAATTACAAAGTCTGTCATCCACCTTCTGTAATGTGATATTTGCTCACAGGGATAACAATATCACCTGCACAGTTTCATAATAAATGTCCATTCTGCTCATTTCTCATAATACTTATGCAAAAATAACCCAGTTTATTGGAAATTACCATATATTGACATTGAAGCATACTCTGTACTATAGGTTTCTTTATGACTAAGTTTTGTTTCATATTGCATCATTCAATTTCCGGTCACAGACAACTTCAAAATTTTATATAAATGCTAACACCAACAATTACTTTATTTTGTAAGACATATAGAAGTGATTTGATTTTTTTGATCAATTTTTCCTTTCAGCTTACTTATTTTGCTAAGAATAATGACTTTACATTTAAGGAAAGACAAACAGTCATATTCTTTGGTTATGGAAGCAAAGATGTTGGCTTGTTTGTTTATCAATAATCAAATTCTTGATTCAGAATAATGACTTTACATTTAAGGAAAGACAAACAGTCATATTCTTTGGTTATGGAAGCAAAGATGTGGGCTTGTTTGCTTATCAATAACCAAATTCTTGATTCAGTTTTTACAGAAAGTATATTTATCGTCTAAAGCACCGCAATCAGTAAACAAACCATTGCTCGTAAATGACCTTGTGGCGCAACGGTAGAGCGACTGACTCAAGATCAGAAGGTTGCGTGTTCAAATCACATCGGGGTCAATTACCATTTTGAAGATGAAATTTACCAAATGAAACACCATAAAAGAAACAAATTGCCAAGTCTGTCATCCACCTTCTGTAATGTGATATTTGCTCACAGGGATAACTATATCAACTGCACAGTTTCATAATAAATGTCCTTTCTGCTCATTTCTCATTTCATAATACTTATGCAAAAATAACCCAGTTTATTGGAAATTACCATATATTGACATTGAAGCATACTCTGTACTCTAGGTTTCTTTATGATTAAGTTTTGTTTCCTATTGCATCGTTTCATTTCCGGTCAAAGACAACTTCAAAATTTTACGTAAGTGCTAACACCAACAATTACTTTATTTTATAAGACTTTTACAAGTAATTTGACTTTTTTGATCAATTTTTCCTTTCTGCTTACCTATTTTGTTAAGAATAATGACTTTGCAGTGAAGGTTGAGACAGTCATATTCTTTGGTTATGGAAGCAAGGATGTGGGCTTGTTAGCTTATCAATAACCAAATTCTTGACTTAGTATTTACAGAAAGTATATTGATAGTCTAAAGCTCCACAATCAGTAAACAAGCCATTGCTCGCAGGTGACCTTGTGGCGCAATGGTAGCGCGTCTGACTTCAGATCAGAAGGTTGCATGTTCAAATCATGTTGGGGTCAATTACCATATCGAAGATGAAATTTACCAAATGAAACACCATAAAAGAAACAAATTACCAAGTCTGTCATCCACCTTCTGTAATGTGATAATTGCTCACAGGGATAACTATATCACCTGCACAGTTTCATAATAAATGTCCATTCTGCTCATTTCTCATAATACTTATGCAAAAATAACCCAGTTTATTGGAAATTATCATATCTTGACATTGAAGCATACTCTGTACTCTTGGTTTCTTTATGACTAAGTTTGTTTCATATTGCATCATCTCAATTCCGGTCACAGACAACTTCAAAATTTTACATAAGTGCTAACACCAACAATTACTTTATTTTGTAAGACATTTAGAAGTAATTTGATTTTTTTTGATTAATTTTTCCTTTCAGCTTACTTATTTTGCTAAGAATAATGACTTTACATTTAAGGAAAGACAAACAGTCATATTCTTTGGTTATGGAAGCAAAGATGTGGGCTTGTTTGCTTATCAATAACCAAATTCTTGATTCAGTTTTTACAGAAAGTATATTTATTGTCTAAAGCACCGCAATCAGTAAACAAACCATTGCTCATTAATGACCTTGTGGCGCAACGGTAGCGCGTCTGACTCCAGATCAGAAGGTTGCGTGTTCAAATCATGTCGGGTTCAGTTACCATTTTGAAGATGAAATTTACCAAATGAAACACCCTAAAAGAAACAAATTACCAAGTCTGTCAACCACCTTCTGTAATGTGATATTTGCTCACAGGGATAACAATATCACCTGCACAGTTTCATAATAAATGTCCATTCTGCTCATTTCTCATAATACTTATGCAAAAATAACCCAGTTTATTGGAAATTACCATATATTGACATTGAAGCATACTCTGTACTCTTGGTTTCTTTATGATTAAGTTTTGTTTCATATTGCATCATTTCAATTCCGGTCACAGACAACTTCAAAATTTTACATAAGTGCTAACACCAACAATTACTTTATTTTGTAAGACATTTAGAAGTAATTTGATTTTTTTTTATTAATTTTTCCTTTCAGCTTACTTATTTTGCTAAGAATAATGACTTTATATTTAAGGAAAGACAAACAGTCATATTCTTTGGTTATGGAAGCAAAGATGTGGGCTTGTTTGCTTATCAATAACCAAATTCTTGATTCAGTTTTTACAGAAAGTATATTGATAGTCTAAAGCACCAAAATCAGTAAACAAGACACTGCTTATAAGTGACCTCGTGGCGCAATGGTAGCACGTCTAACTCCAGATCAGAAGGTTGCGTGTTCAAATCACGTCGGGGTCATTTACCATTTTGAAGATGAAATTTACCAAATGAAACACCATAAAAGAAACAAATTACCAAGTCTGTCATCCACCTTCTGTAATGTGATATTTGCTCACACGGATAACCATATCACCTGCACAGTTTCAAAATAAATGTCCATTCTGCTCATTTCTCATAATACTTATGCAAAAATAACCCAGTTTATTGGAAATTACCATATATTGACATTGAAGCATACTCTGTACTCTAGGTTTCTTTATGACTAAGTTTTGTTTCATATTGCATCATTTCAATTCCGGTCACAGACAACTTCAAAATTTAACATAAGTGCTAACACCAACAATTACTTTATTTTGTAAGACATTTAGAAGTAATTTGATTTTTTTGATCAATTTTTCCTTTCAGCTTACTTATTTTGCTAAGAATAATGACTTTACATTTAAGGAAAGACAAACAGTCATATTCTTTGGTTATGGAAGCAAAGATGTGGGCTTGTTTGCTTATCAATAACCAAATTCTTGATTCAGTTTTTACAGAAAGTATATTTATCATCTAAAGCACCGCAATCAGTAAACAAACCATTGCTCATAAATGACCTCGTGGCGCAACGGTAGCGCGTCTGACTCCAGAAAAGAAGGTTGCGTGTTCAAATCATGTCGGGTTCAGTTACCATTTTGAACATGAAATTTACCAAATAAAACACCATAAAAGAAACAAATTACCAAGTCTGTCATCCACCTTCTGTAATGTGATATTTGCTCACAGGTATAACTATATCACCTTCACAGTTTCATAATAAATGTCTATTCTGCTCATTTCTCATAACACTTATGCAAAAATAACCCAGTTTATTGGAAATTACCATATCTTGATATTGAAGCATACTCTGTACTCTTGGTTTCTTTATGACTAAGTTTTGTTTCATATTGCATCATTGCAATTCCGGTCACAGACAACTTCAAAATTTTACATAAGTGCTAACACCAACAATTACTTTATTTTGTAAGACATTTAGAAGTAATTTGATTTTTTTTAACAATTTTTCCTTTCAGCTTACTTATTTTGCTAAGAATAATGACTTTATATTTAAGGAAAGACAAACAGTCATATTCTTTGGTTATGGAAGCAAAGATGTGGGCTTGTTTGCTTATCAGTAACCAAATTCTTGATTCAGTTTTTACAGAAAGTATATTGATTGTCTAAAGCACCAAAATCAGTAAACAAGCCACTGCTTATAAGTGACCTCGTGGCGCAACGGTAGCACGTCTGACTCCCGATCAGAAGGTTGCGTGTTCAAATCACGTCGGGGTCATTTAACATTTTGAAGATGAAATTTACCAAATGAAACACCATAAAAGAAACAAATTACAAAGTCTGTCATCCACCTTCTGTAATGTGATATTTGCTCACAGGGATAACAATATCACCTGCACAGTTTCATAATAAATGTCCATTCTGCTCATTTCTCATAATACTTATGCAAAAATAACCCAGTTTATTGGAAATTACCATATATTGACATTGAAGCATACTCTGTACTCTAGGTTTCTTTATGACTAAGTTTTGTTTCATATTGCATCATTCAATTCCGGTCACAGACAACTTCAAAATTTTATATAAATGCTAACACCAACAATTACTTTATTTTGTAAGACATATAGAAGTGATTTGATTTTTTTGATCAATTTTTCCTTTCAGCTTACTTATTTTGCTAAGAATAATGACTTTACATTTAAGGAAAGACAAACAGTCATATTCTTTGGTTATGGAAGCAAAGATGTTGGCTTGTTTGTTTATCAATAATCAAATTCTTGATTCAGAATAATGACTTTACATTTAAGGAAAGACAAACAGTCATATTCTTTGGTTATGGAAGCAAAGATGTGGGCTTGTTTGCTTATCAATAACCAAATTCTTGATTCAGTTTTTACAGAAAGTATATTTATCGTCTAAAGCACCGCAATCAGTAAACAAACCATTGCTCGTAAATGACCTTGTGGCGCAACGGTAGAGCGTCTGACTCCAGATCAGAAGGTTGCGTGTTCAAATCACATCGGGGTCAATTACCATTTTGAAGATGAAATTTACCAAATGAAACACCATAAAAGAAACAAATTGCCAAGTCTGTCATCCACCTTCTGTAATGTGATATTTGCTCACAGGGATAACTATATCAACTGCACAGTTTCATTATAAATGTCCATTCTGCTCATTTCTCATTTCATAATACTTATGCAAAAATAACCCAGTTTATTGGAAATTACCATATATTGACATTGAAGCATACTCTGTACTCTAGGTTTCTTTATGATTAAGTTTTGTTTCCTATTGCATCGTTTCATTTCCGGTCAAAGACAACTTCAAAATTTTACGTAAGTGCTAACACCAACAATTACTTTATTTTATAAGACTTTTACAAGTAATTTGACTTTTTTGATCAATTTTTCCTTTCAGCTTACCTATTTTGTTAAGAATAATGACTTTGCAGTGAAGGTTGAGACAGTCATATTCTTTGGTTATGGAAGCAAGGATGTGGGCTTGTTTGCTTATCAATAACCAAATTCTTGATTTAGTATTTACAGAAAGTATATTGATAGTCTAAAGCACCACAATCAGTAAACAAGCCATTGCTCGTAGGTGACCTTGTGGCGCAATGGTAGCGCGTCTGACTTCAGATCAGAAGGTTGCATGTTCAAATCATGTTGGGGTCAATTACCATATCGAAGATGAAATTTACCAAATGAAACACCATAAAAGAAACAAATTACCAAGTCTGTCATCCACCTTCTGTAATGTGATAATTGCTCACAGGGATAACTATATCACCTGCACAGTTTCATAATAAATGTCCATTCTGCTCATTTCTCATAATACTTATGCAAAAATAACCCAGTTTATTGGAAATTATCATATCTTGACATTGAAGCATACTCTGTACTCTTGGTTTCTTTATGACTAAGTTTGTTTCATATTGCATCATCTCAATTCCGGTCACAGACAACTTCAAAATTTTACATAAGTGCTAACACCAACAATTACTTTATTTTGTAAGACATTTAGAAGTAATTTGATTTTTTTTTATTAATTTTTCCTTTCAGCTTACTTATTTTGCTAAGAATAATGACTTTACATTTAAGGAAAGACAAACAGTCATATTCTTTGGTTATGGAAGCAAAGATGTGGGCTTGTTTGCTTATCAATAACCAAATTCTTGATTCAGTTTTTACAGAAAGTATATTTATTGTCTAAAGCACCGCAATCAGTAAACAAACCATTGCTCATTAATGACCTTGTGGTGCAACGGTAGCGCGTCTGACTCCAGATCAGAAGGTTGCGTGTTCAAATCATGTCGGGTTCAGTTACCATTTTGAAGATGAAATTTACCAAATGAAACACCATAAAAGAAACAAATTACCAAGTCTGTCAACCACCTTCTGTAATGTGATATTTGCTCACAGGGATAACAATATCACCTGCACAGTTTCATAATAAATGTCCATTCTGCTCATTTCTCATAATACTTATGCAAAAATAACCCAGTTTATTGGAAATTACCATATATTGACATTGAAGCATACTCTGTACTCTTGGTTTCTTTATGATTAAGTTTTGTTTCATATTGCATCATTTCAATTCCGGTCACAGACAACTTCAAAATTTTACATAAGTGCTAACACCAACAATTACTTTATTTTGTAAGACATTTAGAAGTAATTTGATTTTTTTTTATTAATTTTTCCTTTCAGCTTACTTATTTTGCTAAGAATAATGACTTTATATTTAAGGAAAGACAAACAGTCATATTCTTTGGTTATGGAAGCAAAGATGTGGGCTTGTTTGCTTATCAATAACCAAATTCTTGATTCAGTTTTTACAGAAAGTATATTGATAGTCTAAAGCACCAAAATCAGTAAACAAGACACTGCTTATAAGTGACCTCGTGGCGCAATGGTAGCACGTCTAACTCCCGATCAGAAGGTTGCGTGTTCAAATCACGTCGGGGTCATTTACCATTTTGAAGATGAAATTTACCAAATGAAACACCATAAAAGAAACAAATTACCAAGTCTGTCATCCACCTTCTGTAATGTGATATTTGCTCACACGGATAACCATATCACCTGCACAGTTTCAAAATAAATGTCCATTCTGCTCATTTCTCATAATACTTATGCAAAAATAACCCAGTTTATTGGAAATTACCATATATTGACATTGAAGCATACTCTGTACTCTAGGTTTCTTTATGACTAAGTTTTGTTTCATATTGCATCATTTCAATTCCGGTCACAGACAACTTCAAAATTTTACATAAGTGCTAACACCAACAATTACTTTATTTTGTAAGACATTTAGAAGTAATTTGATTTTTTTGATCAATTTTTCCTTTCAGCTTACTTATTTTGCTAAGAATAATGACTTTACATTTAAGGAAAGACAAACAGTCATATTCTTTGGTTATGGAAGCAAAGATGTGGGCTTGTTTGCTTATCAATAACCAAATTCTTGATTCAGTTTTTACAGAAAGTATATTTATCATCTAAAGCACCGCGATCAGTAAACAAACCATTGCTCATAAATGACCTCGTGGCGCAACGGTAGCGCGTCTGACTCCAGAAAAGAAGGTTGCGTGTTCAAATCATGTCGGGTTCAGTTACCATTTTGAACATGAAATTTACCAAATGAAACACCATAAAAGAAACAAATTACCAAGTCTGTCATCCACCTTCTGTAATGTGATATTTGCTCACAGGTATAACTATATCACCTTCACAGTTTCATAATAAATGTCTATTCTGCTCATTTCTCATAACACTTATGCAAAAATAACCCAGTTTATTGGAAATTACCATATCTTGATATTGAAGCATACTCTGTACTCTTGGTTTCTTTATGACTAAGTTTTGTTTCATATTGCATCATTGCAATTCCGGTCACAGACAACTTCAAAATTTTACATAAGTGCTAACACCAACAATTACTTTATTTTGTAAGACATTTAGAAGTAATTTGATTTTTTTGATCAATTTTTCCTTTCAGCTTACTTATTTTGCTAAGAATAATGACTTTATATTTAAGGAAAGACAAACAGTCATATTCTTTGGTTATGGAAGCAAAGATGTGGGCTTGTTTGCTTATCAATAACCAAATTCTTGATTCAGTTTATACAGAAAGTATATTGATTGTCTAAAGCACCAAAATCAGTAAACAAGCCACTGCTTATAAGTGACCTCGTGGCGCAATGGTAGCAAGTCTGACTCCCGATCAGAAGGTTGCGTGTTCAAATCACGTCGGGGTCATTTAGCATTTTGAAGATGAAATTTACCAAATGAAACACCATAAAAGAAACAAATTACAAAGTCTGTCATCCACCTTCTGTAATGTGATATTTGCTCACAGGGATAACAATATCACCTGCACAGTTTCATAATAAATGTCCATTCTGCTCATTTCTCATAATACTTATGCAAAAATAACCCAGTTTATTGGAAATTACCATATATTGACATTGAAGCATACTCTGTACTCTAGGTTTCTTTATGACTAAGTTTTGTTTCATATTGCATCATTCAATTCCGGTCACAGACAACTTCAAAATTTTATATAAATGCTAACACCAACAATTACTTTATTTTGTAAGACATATAGAAGTGATTTGATTTTTTTGATCAATTTTTCCTTTCAGCTTACTTATTTTGCTAAGAATAATGACTTTACATTTAAGGAAAGACAAACAGTCATATTCTTTGGTTATGGAAGCAAAGATGTGGGCTTGTTTGCTTATCAATAACCAAATTCTTGATTCAGTTTTTACAGAAAGTATATTTATCGTCTAAAGCACCGCAATCAGTAAACAAACCATTGCTCGTAAATGACCTTGTGGCGCAACGGTAGAGCGTCTGACTCCAGATCAGAAGGCTGCGTGTTCAAATCACATCGGGGTCAATTACCATTTTGAAGATGAAATTTCCAAATGAAACACCATAAAAGAAACAAATTGCCAAGTCTGTCATCCACCTTCTGTAATGTGATATTTGCTCACAGGGATAACTATATTAACTGCACAGTTTCATAATAAATGTCCATTCTGCTCATTTCTCATTTCATAATACTTATGCAAAAATAACCCAGTTTATTGGAAATTACCATATATTGACATTGAAGCATACTCTGTACTCTAGGTTTCTTTATGATTAAGTTTTGTTTCCTATTGCATCGTTTCATTTCCGGTCAAAGACAACTTCAAAATTTTACGTAAGTGCTAACACCAACAATTACTTTATTTTATAAGACTTTTACAAGTAATTTGACTTTTTTGATCAATTTTTCCTTTCAGCTTACCTATTTTGTTAAGAATAATGACTTTGCAGTGAAGGTTGAGACAGTCATATTCTTTGGTTATGGAAGCAAGGATGTGGGCTTGTTTGCTTATCAATAACCAAATTCTTGATTTAGTATTTACAGAAAGTATATTGATAGTCTAAAGCACCACAATCAGTAAACAAGCCATTGCTCGTAGGTGACCTTGTGGCGCAATGGTAGCGCGTCTGACTTCAGATCAGAAGGTTGCATGTTCAAATCATGTTGGGGTCAATTACCATATCGAAGATGAAATTTACCAAATGAAACACCATAAAAGAAACAAATTACCAAGTCTGTCATCCACCTTCTGTAATGTGATAATTGCTCACAGGGATAACTATATCACCTGCACAGTTTCATAATAAATGTCCATTCTGCTCATTTCTCATAATACTTATGCAAAAATAACCCAGTTTATTGGAAATTATCATATCTTGACATTGAAGCATACTCTGTACTCTTGGTTTCTTTATGACTAAGTTTGTTTCATATTGCATCATCTCAATTCCGGTCACAGACAACTTCAAAATTTTACATAAGTGCTAACACCAACAATTACTTTATTTTGTAAGACATTTAGAAGTAATTTGATTTTTTTTGATTAATTTTTCCTTTCAGCTTACTTATTTTGCTAAGAATAATGACTTTACATTTAAGGAAAGACAAACAGTCATATTCTTTGGTTATGGAAGCAAAGATGTGGGCATGTTTGCTTATCAATAACCAAATTCTTGATTCAGTTTTTACAGAAAGTATATTTATTGTCTAAAGCACCGCAATCAGTAAACAAACCATTGCTCATTAATGACCTTGTGGCGCAACGGTAGCGCGTCTGACTCCAGATCAGAAGGTTGCGTGTTCAAATCATGTCGGGTTCAGTTACCATTTTGAAGATGAAATTTACCAAATGAAACACCATAAAAGAAACAAATTACCAAGTCTGTCAACCACCTTCTGTAATGTGATATTTGCTCACAGGGATAACAATATCACCTGCACAGTTTCATAATAAATGTCCATTCTGCTCATTTCTCATAATACTTATGCAAAAATAACCCAGTTTATTGGAAATTACCATATATTGACATTGAAGCATACTCTGTACTCTTGGTTTCTTTATGATTAAGTTTTGTTTCATATTGCATCATTTCAATTCCGGTCACAGACAACTTCAAAATTTTACATAAGTGCTAACACCAACAATTACTTTATTTTGTAAGACATTTAGAAGTAATTTGATTTTTTTTTTATTAATTTTTCCTTTCAGCTTACTTATTTTGCTAAGAATAATGACTTTATATTTAAGGAAAGACAAACAGTCATATTCTTTGGTTATGGAAGCAAAGATGTGGGCTTGTTTGCTTATCAATAACCAAATTCTTGATTCAGTTTTTACTGAAAGTATATTGATAGTCTAAAGCACCAAAATCAGTAAACAAGACACTGCTTATAAGTGACCTCGTGGCGCAATGGTAGCACGTCTAACTCCAGATCAGAAGGTTGCGTGTTCAAATCACTTTGGGGTCATTTACCATTTTGAAGATGAAATTTACCAAATGAAACACCATAAAAGAAATAAATTACCAAGTCTATCATCCACCTTCTGTAATGTGATATTTGCTCACAGGGATAACTATATCACTTGCACAGTTTCATAATAAATGTCCATTCTGCTCATTTCTCATAATACTTATGCAAAAATAACCCAGTTTATTGGAAATTACCATATATTGACATTGAAGCATACTCTGTTCTCTAGGTTTCTTTATGATTAAGTTTTGTTTCATATTGCATCATTTCAATTCCGGTCACAGACAACTTCAAAATTTTACATAAGTGCTAACACCAACAATTACTTTATTTTGGAAGACATTTAGAAGTAATTTGATTTTTTTGATCAATTTTTCCTTTCAGCTTACTTATTTTGCTAAGAATAATGACTTTACATTTAAGGAAAGACAAACAGTCATATTCTTTGGTTATGGAAGCAAAGATGTGGGCTTGTTTGCTTATCAATAACCAAATTCTTGATTCAGTTTTTACAGAAAGTATATTTATCGTCTAAAGCACCGCAATCAGTAAACAAACCATTGCTTATAAGTGACCTCGTGGCGCAACGGTGGCGCGTCTAACTCCAGATCAGAAGGTTGCGTGTTCAAATCACGTCGGGGTCAATTACCATATTGAAGATGAAATTTACCAAATGAAACACCATAAAAGAAAGAAATTGCCAAGTCTATCATCCACCTTCTGTAATGTGATATTTGCTCACAGGGATAACTATATCACCTGCACAGTTTCATAATAAATGTCCATTCTGCTCATTTCTCATAATACTTATGCAAAAATAACCCAGTTTATTGGAAATTACCATATATTGACATTGAAGCATACTCTGTTCTCTTGGTTTCTTTATGATTAAGTTTTGTTTCATATTGCATCATTTCAATTCCGGTCACAGACAACTTCAAAATTTTACATAAGTGCTAACAACAACAATTACTTTATTTTGTAAGACATATAGAAGTGATTTGGTTTTTTTGATCAATTTTTCGTTTCAGCTTACCTATTTTGTTAAGAATAATGACTTTGCAGTGAAGGGGAGACAAACAGTCATATTCTTTGGTTATGGAAGCAAGGATGTGGGCTTGTTTGCTTATCAATAACCAAATTCTTGATTCAGTATTTACAGAAAGTATATTGATAGTCTAAAGCACCGCAATCAATAAACCAACCATTGCTCATAAATGACCTCGTGGCGCAATGGTAGCGCGTCAGACTCCAGATCAGAAGGTTGCGTGTTCAAATCATGTCGGGTTCAGTTACCATTTTGAAGATGAAATGTACCAAATGAAACACCATAAAAGAAACAAATTACCAAGTCTGTCATCCACCTTCTGTAATGTGATATTTGCTCACAGGGATAACTATATCACCTGCACAGTTTCATAATAAATGCCCATTCTGCTCATTTCTCATAATACTTATACAAAAAATACCCAGTTGATTGGACATTACCATATCTTGACATTGAAGCATACTCTGTACTCTTGGTTTCTTTATGACTAAGTTTTGTTTCATATTGCATCATTCAATTCCGGTCACAGACAACTTCAAAATTTTACATAAGTGCTAACACCAACAATTACTTTATTTTGTAAGACATATAGAAGTTATTTGATTTTTTGATCAATTTTTCCTTTCAGCTTACTTATTTTGCTAAGAATAATGACTTTACATTTAAGGAAAGACAAACAGTCATATTCTTTGGTTATGGAAGCAAAGATGTTGGCTTGTTTGTTTATCAATAATTAAATTCTTGATTCAGTTTTTACAGAAAGTATATTTATCGTCTAAAGCACCGCAATCAGTAAACAAGCCACTGCTCATAAATGACCTCGTGGCACAACGGTAGCACGTCTGACTCCAGATCATAAGGTTGTGTGTTCAAATCATGTCAGGTTCAGTTACCATTTTGAAGATGAAATGTACCAAATGAAACACCATAAAAGATACAAATTACCAAGTATGTCATCCACCTTCTGTAATGTGATATTTGCTCACAGGGATAACTATATCACCTGCACAGTTTCATAATAAATGTCTATTCTGCTCATTTCTCATAATACTTATGCAAAAATAACCCAGTTGATTGGACATTACCATATCTTGACATTGAAGCATACTCTGTACTCTTGGTTTCTTTATGATTAAGTTTTGTTTCATATTGCATCATTTCAATTCCGGTCACAGACAACTTCAAAATTTTACATAAGTGCTAACACCAACAATTACTTTATTTTGTAAGACATATAGAAGTGATTTGATTTTTTTTGATCAATTTTTCCTTTCAGCTTACTTATTTTGCTAAGAATAATAACTGTACATTTAAGGAAAGACAAACAGTCATATTCTTTGGTTATGGAAGCAAAGATGTTGGCTTGTTTGTTTATCAATAATCAAATTCTTGATTCAGTTTTTACAGAAAGTATATTTATAGTCTAAAGCACCGCAATCAATAAACCAACCATTGCTCATAAATGACCTTGTGGCGCAATGGTAGCGCGTCAGACTCCAGATCAGAAGGTTGCGTGTTCAAATCATGTCTGGTTCAGTTACCATTTTGAAGATGAAATGTATCAAATGAAACACCATAAAAGAAACAAATTACCAAGTCTGTCATCCACCTTCTGTAATGTGATATTTGCTCACAGGGATAACTATATCACCTGCACAGTTTCATAATAAATGTCTATTCTGCTCATTTCTCATAATACTTATGCAAAAATAACCCAGTTGATTGGACATTACCATATCTTGACATTGAAGCATACTCTGTACTCTTGGTTTCTTTATGATTAAGTTTTGTTTCATATTGCATCGTTTCATTTCCGCTCAAAGACAACTTCAAAATTTTACATAAGTGCTAACACCAACAATTACTTTATTTTATAAGACTTTTACAAATAATTTGACTTTTTGATCAATTTTTCCTTTCAGCTTAATTATTTTGCTAATAATAATGACTTTACATGTAAGGAAAGACAAACAGTCATATTCTTTGGTTATGGAAGTAAAGATGTGGGCTTGTTTGCTTATCAATAACCAAATTCTTGATTCAGTTTTTACAGAAAGTATATTTATTGTCTAAAGCACCACAATCAGTAAACAAACCATTGCTCATAAATGACCTTGTGGCGCAACGGTAGCGCGTCTGACTCCTGATCAGAAGGTTGCATGTTCAAATCACGTCGGGGTCAATTACCATTCTGAAGATGAAATTTACCAAATGAAACACCATAAAAGAAAGAAATTGCCAAGTCTGTCATCCGCCTTCTGTAATGTGATATTTGCTCACAGGGATAACTATATCACCTGCACAGTTTCATAATAAATGCCCATTCTGCTCATTTCTCCTAATACTTATACAAAAAATACCCAGTTGATTGGACATTACCATATCTTGACATTGAAGCATACTCTGTACTCTTGGTTTCTTTATGATTAAGTTTTGTTTCACATTGCTTAATTTCAATTCCGGTCACAGACAACTTCAAAATTTTACATAAGTGCTAACACCAACAATTACTTTATTTTGTAAGACATATAGAAGTTATTTGATTTTTTTGATCAATTTTTCCTTTCAGCTTACTTATTTTGCTAAGAATAATGACTTTACTTTTAAGGAAAGACAAACAGTCATATTCTTTGGTTATGGAAGCAAAGATGTTGGCTTGTTTGTTTATCAATAATTAAATTCTTGATTCAGTTTTTACAGAAAGTATATTTATCGTCTAAAGCACCGCAATCAGTAAACAAGCCACTGCTCATAAATGACCTCATGGCACAACGGTAGCACGTCTGACTCCAGATCATAAGGTTGTGTGTTCAAATCATGTCAGGTTCAGTTACCATTTTGAAGATGAAATGTACCAAATGAAACACCATAAAAGAGACAAATTACCAAGTCTGTCATCCACCTTCTGTAATGTGATATTTGCTCACAGGGATAACTATATCACCTGCACAGTTTCATAATAAATGTCTGTTCTGCTCATTTCTCATAATACTTATGCAAAAATAACCCAGTTTATTGGAAATTACCATATCTTGACATTGAAGCATACTCTGTACTCTTGGTTTCTTTATGATTAAGTTTTGTTTCATTTTGCATCGTTTCATTTCCGGTCAAAGACAACTTCAAAATTTTACATAAGTGCTAACACCAACAATTACTTTATTTTATAAGACTTTTACAAATAATTTGACTTTTTGATCAATTTTTCCTTTCAGCTTAATTATTTTGCTAATAATAATGACTTTACATTTAAGGAAAGACAAACAGTCATATTCTTTGGTTATGGAAGCAAAGATGTGGGCTTGTTTGCTTATCAATAACCAAATTCTTGATTCAGTTTTTACAGAAAGTTTATTTATTGTCTAAAGCACCACAATCAGTAAATAAACCATTGCTCATAAAGGACCTCGTGGCGCAACGGTAGCGCGTCTGACTCCAGATCAGAAGGTTGCGTGTTCAAATCACGTCGGGGTCGATTACCATTTTGAAGATGCAATTTACCAAATGAAACACCATAAAAGAAAGAAATTGCCAAGTCTGTCATCCACCTTCTGTAATGTGATATTTGCTCACAGGGATAACTATATCACCTGCACAGTTTCTTAATAAATGCCCATTCTGCTCATTTCTCATAATACTTATACAAAAAATACCCAGTTGATTGGACATTACCATATCTTGACATTGAAGCATACTCTGTACTCTTGGTTTCTTTATGATTAAGTTTTGTTTCATATTGCATCATTTCAATTCCGGTCACAGACAACTTCAAAATTTTACATAAGTGCTAACACCAACAATTACTTTATTTTGTAAGACATATAGAAGTGATTTGATTTTTTGGTCAATTTTTCCTTTCAGCTTACTTATTTTGCTAAGAATAATGACTTTACATTTAAGGAAAGACAAACAGTCATATTCTTTGGTTATGGAAGCAAAGATGTTGGCTTGTTTGTTTATCAATAATTAAATTCTTGATTCAGTTTTTACAGAAAGTATATTTATCGTCTAAAGCACCGCAATCAGTAAACAAGCCACTGCTCATAAATGACCTCGTGGCACAACGGTAGCACGTCTGACTCCAGATCATAAGGTTGTGTGTTCAAATCATGTCGGGTTCAGTTACCACTTTGAAGATGAAATGTACCAAATGAAACACCATAAAAGATACAAATTGCCAAGTATGTCATCCACCTTCTGTAATGTGATATTTGCTCACAGGGATAACTATATCACCTGCACAGTTTCATAATAAATGTCTATTCTGCTCATTTCTCATAATACTTATGCAAAAATAACCCAGTTTATTGGAAATTACCATATCTTGACATTGAAGCATACTCTGTACTCTTGGTTTCTTTATGATTAAGTTTTGTTTCATATTGCATCGTTTCATTTCCGGTCAAAGACAACTTCAAAATTTTACATAAGTGCTAACACCAACAATTACTTTATTTTATAAGACTTTTTCAAATAATTTGACTTTTTGATAAATTTTTCCTTTCAGCTTAATTATTTTGCTAATAATAATGACTTTACATTTAAGGAAAGACAAACAGTCATATTCTTTGGTTATGGAAGCAAAGATGTGGGCTTGTTTGGTTATCAATAACCAAATTCTTGATTCAGTTTTTACAGAAAGTATATTGATAATCTAAAGCACCAAAATCAGTAAACAAGCCACTGCTTATAAGTGACCTCGTGGCGCAACGGTGGGGCGTCTAACTCCAGATCAGAAGGTTGCGTGTTCAAATCACGTCGGGGTCAATTACCATTTTGAAGATGAAATTTACCAAATGAAACACCATAAAAGAAAGAAATTGCCAAGTCTGTCATCCACCTTCTGTAATGTGATATTTGCTCACAGGGATAACTATATCACCTGCACAGTTTCATAATAAATGCTCATTTCTCATAATACTTATACAAAAAATACCCAGTTGATTGGACATTACCATATCTTGACATTGAAGCATACTCTGTACTCTTGGTTTCTTTATGATTAGTTTTGTTTCATATTGCATCATTTCAATTCCGGTCACAGACAACTTCAAAATTTTACATAAGTGCTAACACCAACAATTACTTTATTTTGTAAGACATATAGAAGTAATTTGATTTTTTTGATAATTTTTTCCTTTCAGCTTACTTATTTTGCTAAGAATAATGACTTTATATTTAAGGAAAGACAAACAGTCATATTCTTTGGTTATGGAAGCAAAGATGTGGGCTTGTTTGCTTATCACTAACCAAATTCTTGATTCAGTTTTTACAGAAAGTATATTGATAGTCTAAAGCACCGCTATCAGTAAACAAGCCACTGCTCATAAATGACCTCGTGGCACAACGGTAGCACGTCTGACTCCAGATTATAAGGTTGGGTGTTCAAATCATGTCGGGTTCAGTTACCATTTTGAAGATGAAATTTACCAAATGAAACACCATAAAAGAAACAAATTACCAAGTCTGTCAACCACCTTCTGTAATGTGATGTTTGCTCACAGGGATAACAATATCACCTGCACAGTTTCATAGTAAATGTCCATTCTGCTCATTTCTCATAATACTTATGCAAAAATAACCCAGTTGATTGGACATTACCATATCTTGACATTGAAGCATACTCTGTACTCTTGGTTTCTTTATGATTAAGTTTTGTTTCATATTGCATCGTTTCATTTCCGCTCAAAGACAACTTCAAAATTTTACATAAGTGCTAACACCAACAATTACTTTATTTTATAAGACTTTTACAAATAATTTGACTTTTTGATCAATTTTTCCTTTCAGCTTAATTATTTTGCTAATAATAATGACTTTACATGTAAGGAAAGACAAACAGTCATATTCTTTGGTTATGGAAGTAAAGATGTGGGCTTGTTTGCTTATCAATAACCAAATTCTTGATTCAGTTTTTACAGAAAGTATATTTATTGTCTAAAGCACCACAATCAGTAAACAAACCATTGCTCATAAATGACCTTGTGGCGCAACGGTAGCGCGTCTGATTCCTGATCAGAAGGTTGCATGTTCAAATCACGTCGGGGTCAATTACCATTCTGAAGATGAAATTTACCAAATGAAACACCATAAAAGAAAGAAATTGCAAAGTCTGTCATCCGCCTTCTGTAATGTGATATTTGCTCACAAGGATAACTATATCACCTGCACAGTTTCATAATAAATGCCCATTCTGCTCATTTCTCCTAATACTTATACAAAAAATACCCAGTTGATTGGACATTACCATATCTTGACATTGAAGCATACTCTGTACTCTTGGTTTCTTTATGATTAAGTTTTGTTTCATATTGCTTCATTTCAATTCCGGTCACAGACAACTTCAAAATTTTACATAAGTGCTAACACCAACAATTACTTTATTTTGTAAGACATATAGAAGTTATTTGATTTTTTTGATCAATTTTTCCTTTCAGCTTACTTATTTTGCTAAGAATAATGACTTTACTTTTAAGGAAAGACAAACAGTCATATTCTTTGGTTATGGAAGCAAAGATGTTGGCTTGTTTGTTTATCAATAATTAAATTCTTGATTCAGTTTTTACAGAAAGTATATTTATCGTCTAAAGCACCGCAATCAGTAAACAAGCCACTGCTCATAAATGACCTCATGGCACAACGGTAGCACGTCTGACTCCAGATCATAAGGTTGTGTGTTCAAATCATGTCAGGTTCAGTTACCATTTTGAAGATGAAATGTACCAAATGAAACACCATAAAAGAGACAAATTACCAAGTCTGTCATCCACCTTCTGTAATGTGATATTTGCTCACAGGGATAACTATATCACCTGCACAGTTTCATAATAAATGTCTGTTCTGCTCATTTCTCATAATACTTATGCAAAAATAACCCAGTTTATTGGAAATTACCATATCTTGACATTGAAGCATACTCTGTACTCTTGGTTTCTTTATGATTAAGTTTTGTTTCATTTTGCATCGTTTCATTTCCGGTCAAAGACAACTTCAAAATTTTACATAAGTGCTAACACCAACAATTACTTTATTTTAAAAGACTTTTACAAATAATTTGACTTTTTGATCAATTTTTCCTTTCAGCTTAATTATTTTGCTAATAATAATGACTTTACATTTAAGGAAAGACAAACAGTCATATTCTTTGGTTATGGAAGCAAAGATGTGGGCTTGTTTGCTTATCAATAACCAAATTCTTGATTCAGTTTTTACAGAAAGTTTATTTATTGTCTAAAGCACCACAATCAGTAAATAAACCATTGCTCATAAATGACCTCGTGGCGCAACGGTAGCGCGTCTGACTCCAAATCAGAAGGTTGCGTGTTCAAATCACGTCGGGGTCGATTACCATTTTGAAGATGCAATTTACCAAATGAAACACCATAAAAGAAAGAAATTGCCAAGTCTGTCATCCACCTTCTGTAATGTGATATTTGCTCACAGGGATAACTATATCACCTGCACAGTTTCTTAATAAATGCCCATTCTGCTCATTTCTCATAATACTTATACAAAAAATACCCAGTTGATTGGACATTACCATATCTTGACATTGAAGCATACTCTGTACTCTTGGTTTCTTTATGATTAAGTTTTGTTTCATATTGCATCATTTCAATTCCGGTCACAGACAACTTCAAAATTTTACATAAGTGCTAACACCAACAATTACTTTATTTTGTAAGACATATAGAAGTGATTTGATTTTTTGGTCAATTTTTCCTTTCAGCTTACTTATTTTGCTAAGAATAATGACTTTACATTTAAGGAAAGACAAACAGTCATATTCTTTGGTTATGGAAGCAAAGATGTTGGCTTGTTTGTTTATCAATAATTAAATTCTTGATTCAGTTTTTACAGAAAGTATATTTATCGTCTAAAGCACCGCAATCAGTAAACAAGCCACTGCTCATAAATGACCTCGTGGCACAACGGTAGCACGTCTGACTCCAGATCATAAGGTTGTGTGTTCAAATCATGTCGGGTTCAGTTACCACTTTGAAGATGAAATGTACCAAATGAAACACCATAAAAGATACAAATTGCCAAGTATGTCATCCACCTTCTGTAATGTGATATTTGCTCACAGGGATAACTATATCACCTGCACAGTTTCATAATAAATGTCTATTCTGCTCATTTCTCATAATACTTATGCAAAAATAACCCAGTTTATTGGAAATTACCATATCTTGACATTGAAGCATACTCTGTACTCTTGGTTTCTTTATGATTAAGTTTTGTTTCATATTGCATCGTTTCATTTCCGGTCAAAGACAACTTCAAAATTTTACATAAGTGCTAACACCAACAATTACTTTATTTTATAAGACTTTTTCAAATAATTTGACTTTTTGATAAATTTTTCCTTTCAGCTTAATTATTTTGCTAATAATAATGACTTTACATTTAAGGAAAGACAAACAGTCATATTCTTTGGTTATGGAAGCAAAGATGTGGGCTTGTTTGGTTATCAATAACCAAATTCTTGATTCAGTTTTTACAGAAAGTATATTGATAATCTAAAGCACCAAAATCAGTAAACAAGCCACTGCTTATAAGTGACCTCGTGGCGCAACGGTGGGGCGTCTAACTCCAGATCAGAAGGTTGCGTGTTCAAATCACGTCGGGGTCAATTACCATTTTGAAGATGAAATTTACCAAATGAAACACCATAAAAGAAAGAAATTGCCAAGTCTGTCATCCACCTTCTGTAATGTGATATTTGCTCACAGGGATAACTATATCACCTGCACAGTTTCATAATAAATGCTCATTTCTCATAATACTTATACAAAAAATACCCAGTTGATTGGACATTACCATATCTTGACATTGAAGCATACTCTGTACTCTTGGTTTCTTTATGATTAAGTTTTGTTTCATATTGCATCATTTCAATTCCGGTCACAGACAACTTCAAAATTTTACATAAGTGCTAACACCAACAATTACTTTATTTTGTAAGACATATAGAAGTAATTTGAATTTTTTGATAAATTTTTCCTTTCAGCTTACTTATTTTGCTAAGAATAATGACTTTATATTTAAGGAAAGACAAACAGTCATATTCTTTGGTTATGGAAGCAAAGATGTGGGCTTGTTTGCTTATCACTAACCAAATTCTTGATTCAGTTTTTACAGAAAGTATATTGATAGTCTAAAGCACCGCTATCAGTAAACAAGCCACTGCTCATAAATGACCTCGTGGCACAACGGTAGCACGTCTAACTCCAGATCATAAGATTGTGTGTTCAAATCATGTCAGGTTCAGTTACCATTTTGAAGATGAAATTTACCAAATGAAACACCATAAAAGAAATAAATTGCCAAGTCTGTCATCCACCTTCTGTAATGTGATATTTGCTCACAGGGATAACTATATCACCTGCACAGTTTCATAATAAATGCCCATTCTGCTCATTTCTCATAATACTTATACAAAAAAAACCCAGTTGATTGTACATTACCATATCTTGACATTGAAGCATACTCTGTACTTTTGGTTTCTTTATGATTAAGTTTTGTTTCATATTGCATCATTCAATTCCGGTCACAGACAACTTCAAAATTTTACATAAGTGCTAACACCAACAATTACTTTATTTTGTAAGACATATAGAAGTTATTTGATTTTTTTGATCAATTTTTCCTTTCAGCTTACTTATTTTGCTAAGAATAATTACTTTACATTTAAGGAAAGACAAACAGTCATATTCTTTGGTTATGGAAGCAAAGATGTTGGCTTGTTTGTTTATCAATAATTAAATTCTTGATTCAGTTTTTACAGAAAGTATATTTATCGTCTAAAGCACCGCAATCAGTACACAAGCCACTGCTCATAAATGACCTCGTGGCACAACGGTAGCGCGTCTGACTCCAGATTATAAGGTTGTGTGTTCAAATCATGTCGGGTTCAGTTACCATTTTGAAGATGAAATTTACCAAATGAAACACCATAAAAGAAACAAATTACCAAGTCTGTCAACCACCTTCTGTAATGTGATATTTGCTCACAGGGATAACAATATCACCTGCACAGTTTCATAATAAATGTCCATTCTGCTCATTTCTCATAATACTTATGCAAAAATAACCCAGTTGATTGGACATTACCATATCTTGACATTGAAGCATACTCTGTACTCTTGGTTTCTTTATGATTAAGTTTTGTTTCATATTGCATCGTTTCATTTCCGCTCAAAGACAACTTCAAAATTTTACATAAGTGCTAACACCAACAATTACTTTATTTTATAAGACTTTTACAAATAATTTGACTTTTTGATCAATTTTTCCTTTCAGCTTACTTATTTTGCTAATAATAATGACTTTACATGTAAGGAAAGACAAACAGTCATATTCTTTGGTTATGGAAGTAAAGATGTGGGCTTGTTTGCTTATCAATAACCAAATTCTTGATACAGTTTTTACAGAAAGTATATTTATTGTCTAAAGCACCACAATCAGTAAACAAACCATTGCTCATAAATGACCTCGTGGCACAACGGTAGCACGTCTGACTCCAGAACATAAGGTTGTGTGTTCAAATCATGTCGGGTTCAGTTACCATTTTGAAGATGAAATGTACCAAATGAAACACCATAAAAGAGACAAATTACCAAGTCTGTCATCCACCTTCTGTAATGTGATATTTGCTCACAGGGATAACTATATCACCTGCACAGTTTCATAATAAATGCCTATTCTGCTCATTTCTCATAATACTTATGCAAAAATAACCCAGTTTATTGGAAATTACCATATCTTGACATTGAAGCATACTCTGTACTCTTGGTTTCTTTATGATTAAGTTTTGTTTCATATTGCATCGTTTCATTTCCGGTCAAAGACAACTTCAAAATTTTACATAAGTGCTAACACCAACAATTACTTTATTTTATAAGACTTCTACAAATAATTTGACTTTTTGATCAATTTTTCCTTTCAGCTTAATTATTTTGCTAATAATAATGACTTTACATTTAAGGAAAGACAAACAGTCATATTCTTTGGTTATGGAAGCAAAGATGTGGGCTTGTTTGCTTATCAATAACCAAATTCTTGATTCAGTTTTTACAGAAAGTATATTTATTGTCTAAAGCACCACAATCAGTAAACAAACCATTGCTCATAAATGACCTCGTGGCGCAACGGTAGCGCGTCTGACCCCAGATCAGAAGGTTGCGTGTTCAAATCACGTCGGGGGTCAATTACCATTTTGAAGATGAAATTTACCAAATGAAACACCATAAAAGAAAGAAATTGCCAAGTCTGTCATCCACCTTCTGTAATGTGATATTTGGTCACAGGGATAACTATATCACCTGCACAGTTTCATAATAAATGCCCATTCTGCTCATTTCTCATAATACTTATACAAAAAATACCCAGTTGATTGGACATTACCATATCTTGACATTGAAGCATACTCTGTACTCTTGGTTTCTTTATGATTAAGTTTTGTTTCATATTGCTTCATTTCAATTCCGGTCACAGACAACTTCAAAATTTTACATAAGTGCTAACACCAACAATTACTTTATTTTGTAAGACATATAGAAGTTATTTGATTTTTTTTGATCAATTTTTCCTTTCAGCTTACTTATTTTGCTAAGAATAATGACTTTACATTTAAGGAAAGACAAACAGTCATATTCTTTGGTTATGGAAGCAAAGATGTTGGCTTGTTTGTTTATCAATAATTAAATTCTTGATTCAGTTTTTACAGAAAGTATATTTATCGTCTAAAGCACCGCAATCAGTAAACAAGCCACTGCTCATAAATGACCTCATGGCACAACGGTAGCACGTCTGACTCCAGATCATAAGGTTGTGTGTTCAAATCATGTCGGGTTCAGTTACCATTTTGAAGATGAAATTTACCAAATGAAACACCATAAAAGAAACAAATTACCAAGTCTGTCATCCACCTTCTGTAATGTGATAATTGCTCACAGGGATAACTATATCACCTGCACAGTTTCATAATAAATGTCCATTCTGCTCATTTCTCATAATACTTATGCAAAAATAACCCAGTTTATTGGAAATTATCATATCTTGACATTGAAGCATACTCTGTACTCTTGGTTTCTTTATGACTAAGTTTGTTTCATATTGCATCATCTCAATTCCGGTCACAGACAACTTCAAAATTTTACATAAGTGCTAACACCAACAATTACTTTATTTTGTAAGACATTTAGAAGTAATTTGATTTTTTTTGATTAATTTTTCCTTTCAGCTTACTTATTTTGCTAAGAATAATGACTTTACATTTAAGGAAAGACAAACAGTCATATTCTTTGGTTATGGAAGCAAAGATGTGGGCATGTTTGCTTATCAATAACCAAATTCTTGATTCAGTTTTTACAGAAAGTATATTTATTGTCTAAAGCACCGCAATCAGTAAACAAACCATTGCTCATTAATGACCTTGTGGCGCAACGGTAGCGCGTCTGACTCCAGATCAGAAGGTTGCGTGTTCAAATCATGTCGGGTTCAGTTACCATTTTGAAGATGAAATTTACCAAATGAAACACCATAAAAGAAACAAATTACCAAGTCTGTCAACCACCTTCTGTAATGTGATATTTGCTCACAGGGATAACAATATCACCTGCACAGTTTCATAATAAATGTCCATTCTGCTCATTTCTCATAATACTTATGCAAAAATAACCCAGTTTATTGGAAATTACCATATATTGACATTGAAGCATACTCTGTACTCTTGGTTTCTTTATGATTAAGTTTTGTTTCATATTGCATCATTTCAATTCCGGTCACAGACAACTTCAAAATTTTACATAAGTGCTAACACCAACAATTACTTTATTTTGTAAGACATTTAGAAGTAATTTGATTTTTTTTTTATTAATTTTTCCTTTCAGCTTACTTATTTTGCTAAGAATAATGACTTTATATTTAAGGAAAGACAAACAGTCATATTCTTTGGTTATGGAAGCAAAGATGTGGGCTTGTTTGCTTATCAATAACCAAATTCTTGATTCAGTTTTTACTGAAAGTATATTGATAGTCTAAAGCACCAAAATCAGTAAACAAGACACTGCTTATAAGTGACCTCGTGGCGCAATGGTAGCACGTCTAACTCCAGATCAGAAGGTTGCGTGTTCAAATCACTTTGGGGTCATTTACCATTTTGAAGATGAAATTTACCAAATGAAACACCATAAAAGAAATAAATTACCAAGTCTATCATCCACCTTCTGTAATGTGATATTTGCTCACAGGGATAACTATATCACTTGCACAGTTTCATAATAAATGTCCATTCTGCTCATTTCTCATAATACTTATGCAAAAATAACCCAGTTTATTGGAAATTACCATATATTGACATTGAAGCATACTCTGTTCTCTAGGTTTCTTTATGATTAAGTTTTGTTTCATATTGCATCATTTCAATTCCGGTCACAGACAACTTCAAAATTTTACATAAGTGCTAACACCAACAATTACTTTATTTTGGAAGACATTTAGAAGTAATTTGATTTTTTTGATCAATTTTTCCTTTCAGCTTACTTATTTTGCTAAGAATAATGACTTTACATTTAAGGAAAGACAAACAGTCATATTCTTTGGTTATGGAAGCAAAGATGTGGGCTTGTTTGCTTATCAATAACCAAATTCTTGATTCAGTTTTTACAGAAAGTATATTTATCGTCTAAAGCACCGCAATCAGTAAACAAACCATTGCTTATAAGTGACCTCGTGGCGCAACGGTGGCACGTCTAACTCCAGATCAGAAGGTTGCGTGTTCAAATCACGTCGGGGTCAATTACCATATTGAAGATGAAATTTACCAAATGAAACACCATAAAAGAAAGAAATTGCCAAGTCTATCATCCACCTTCTGTAATGTGATATTTGCTCACAGGGATAACTATATCACCTGCACAGTTTCATAATAAATGTCCATTCTGCTCATTTCTCATAATACTTATGCAAAAATAACCCAGTTTATTGGAAATTACCATATATTGACATTGAAGCATACTCTGTTCTCTTGGTTTCTTTATGATTAAGTTTTGTTTCATATTGCATCATTTCAATTCCGGTCACAGACAACTTCAAAATTTTACATAAGTGCTAACAACAACAATTACTTTATTTTGTAAGACATATAGAAGTGATTTGGTTTTTTTGATCAATTTTTCGTTTCAGCTTACCTATTTTGTTAAGAATAATGACTTTGCAGTGAAGGGGAGACAAACAGTCATATTCTTTGGTTATGGAAGCAAGGATGTGGGCTTGTTTGCTTATCAATAACCAAATTCTTGATTCAGTATTTACAGAAAGTATATTGATAGTCTAAAGCACCACAATCAGTAAACAAGCCACTGCTCATAAGTGACCTCGTGGCGCAACAGTAGCGTGTCTGACTCTAGATCAAAAGGTTGCGTGTTCAAATCACGTTGGGGTCATTTACCATTTTGAAGATGAAATTTACCAAATGATACACCATAAAAGAAACAAATTACCAAGTCTGTCATCCACCTTCTGTAATGTGATATTTGCTCACAGGGATAACTATATCACCTGCACAGTTTCATAATAAATGTCCATTCTGCTCATTTCTCATAATACTTATGCAAAAATAACCCAGTATATTGGAAATTACCATATATTGACATTGAAGCATACTCTGTACTCTAGGTTTCTTTATGACTAAGTTTTGTTTCATATTGCTTCATTCAATTCCGGTCACAGACAACTTCAAAATTTTACATAAGTGCTAACACCAACAATTACTTTATTTTGTAAGACATATAGAAGTGATTAGATTTTTTTGATCAAATTTTCCTTTCAGCTTACTTATTTTGCTAAGAATAATAACTTTACATTTAAGGAAAGACAAACAGTCATATTCTTTGGTTATGGAAGCAAAGATGTTGGCTTGTTTGTTTATCAATAATCAAATTCTTGATTCAGTTTTTACAGAAAGTATATTTATCGTCTAAAGCACCGCAATCAATAAACCAACCACTGCTCAAAAGTGACCTCATGGCGCAACGGTAGCGCGTCTGACTCTAGATCAGAAGGTTGTGTGTTCAAATCACGTCGGGGTCAATTACCGTTTTGAAGATGAAATGTAACAAATGAAACTACATAAAAGAAACAAATTACCAAGTCTGTCATCCACCTTCTGTAATGTGATATTTGCTCACAGGGATAACTATATCACCTGCACAGTTTCATAATAAATGTCTATTCTACTCATTTCTCATAATACTTATGCAAAAATAACCCAGTTTATTGGAAATTACCATATCTTGACATTGAAGCATACTCTGTACTCTTGGTTTCTTTATGATTAAGTTCTGTTTCATATTGCATCATTCAATTCCGGTCACAGACAACTTCAAAATTTTACATAAGTGCTAACACCAACAATTACTTTATTTTGTAAGACATATAGAAGTGATTTGATTTTTTTGATCAATTTTTCCTTTCAGCTTACTTATTTTGCTAAGAATAATAACTGTACATTTAAGGAAAGACAAACAGTCATATTCTTTGGTTATGGAAGCAAAGATGTTGGCTTGTTTGTTTATCAATAATCAAATTCTTGATTCAGTTTTTACAGAAAGTATATTTATAGTCTAAAGCACCGCAATCAATAAACCAACCATTGCTCATAAATGACCTCGTGGCGCAATGGTAGCGCGTCAGACTCCAGATCAGAAGGTTGCGTGTTCAAATCATGTCGGGTTCAGTTACCATTTTGAAGATGAAATGTACCAAATGAAACACCATAAAAGAAACAAATTACCAAGTCTGTCATCCACCTTCTGTAATGTGATATTTGCTCACAGGGATAACTATATCACCTGCACAGTTTCATAATAAATGCCCATTCTGCTCATTTCTCATAATACTTATACAAAAAATACCCAGTTGATTGGACATTACCATATCTTGACATTGAAGCATACTCTGTACTCTTGGTTTCTTTATGACTAAGTTTTGTTTCATATTGCATCATTCAATTCCGGTCACAGACAACTTCAAAATTTTACATAAGTGCTAACACCAACAATTACTTTATTTTGTAAGACATATAGAAGTTATTTGATTTTTTGATCAATTTTTCCTTTCAGCTTACTTATTTTGCTAAGAATAATGACTTTACATTTAAGGAAAGACAAACAGTCATATTCTTTGGTTATGGAAGCAAAGATGTTGGCTTGTTTGTTTATCAATAATTAAATTCTTGATTCAGTTTTTACAGAAAGTATATTTATCGTCTAAAGCACCGCAATCAGTAAACAAGCCACTGCTCATAAATGACCTCGTGGCACAACGGTAGCACGTCTGACTCCAGATCATAAGGTTGTGTGTTCAAATCATGTCAGGTTCAGTTACCATTTTGAAGATGAAATGTACCAAATGAAACACCATAAAAGATACAAATTACCAAGTATGTCATCCACCTTCTGTAATGTGATATTTGCTCACAGGGATAACTATATCACCTGCACAGTTTCATAATAAATGTCTATTCTGCTCATTTCTCATAATACTTATGCAAAAATAACCCAGTTGATTGGACATTACCATATCTTGACATTGAAGCATACTCTGTACTCTTGGTTTCTTTATGATTAAGTTTTGTTTCATATTGCATCATTTCAATTCCGGTCACAGACAACTTCAAAATTTTACATAAGTGCTAACACCAACAATTACTTTATTTTGTAAGACATATAGAAGTGATTTGATTTTTTTTGATCAATTTTTCCTTTCAGCTTACTTATTTTGCTAAGAATAATAACTGTACATTTAAGGAAAGACAAACAGTCATATTCTTTGGTTATGGAAGCAAAGATGTTGGCTTGTTTGTTTATCAATAATCAAATTCTTGATTCAGTTTTTACAGAAAGTATATTTATAGTCTAAAGCACCGCAATCAATAAACCAACCATTGCTCATAAATGACCTTGTGGCGCAATGGTAGCGCGTCAGACTCCAGATCAGAAGGTTGCGTGTTCAAATCATGTCTGGTTCAGTTACCATTTTGAAGATGAAATGTATCAAATGAAACACCATAAAAGAAACAAATTACCAAGTCTGTCATCCACCTTCTGTAATGTGATATTTGCTCACAGGGATAACTATATCACCTGCACAGTTTCATAATAAATGTCTTTTCTGCTCATTTCTCATAATACTTATGCAAAAATAACCCAGTTGATTGGACATTACCATATCTTGACATTGAAGCATACTCTGTACTCTTGGTTTCTTTATGATTAAGTTTTGTTTCATATTGCATCGTTTCATTTCCGCTCAAAGACAACTTCAAAATTTTACATAAGTGCTAACACCAACAATTACTTTATTTTATAAGACTTTTACAAATAATTTGACTTTTTGATCAATTTTTCCTTTCAGCTTAATTATTTTGCTAATAATAATGACTTTACATGTAAGGAAAGACAAACAGTCATATTCTTTGGTTATGGAAGTAAAGATGTGGGCTTGTTTGCTTATCAATAACCAAATTCTTGATTCAGTTTTTACAGAAAGTATATTTATTGTCTAAAGCACCACAATCAGTAAACAAACCATTGCTCATAAATGACCTTGTGGCGCAACGGTAGCGCGTCTGACTCCTGATCAGAAGGTTGCATGTTCAAATCACGTCGGGGTCAATTACCATTCTGAAGATGAAATTTACCAAATGAAACACCATAAAAGAAAGAAATTGCCAAGTCTGTCATCCGCCTTCTGTAATGTGATATTTGCTCACAGGGATAACTATATCACCTGCACAGTTTCATAATAAATGCCCATTCTGCTCATTTCTCCTAATACTTATACAAAAAATACCCAGTTGATTGGACATTACCATATCTTGACATTGAAGCATACTCTGTACTCTTGGTTTCTTTATGATTAAGTTTTGTTTCATATTGCTTAATTTCAATTCCGGTCACAGACAACTTCAAAATTTTACATAAGTGCTAACACCAACAATTACTTTATTTTGTAAGACATATAGAAGTTATTTGATTTTTTTGATCAATTTTTCCTTTCAGCTTACTTATTTTGCTAAGAATAATGACTTTACTTTTAAGGAAAGACAAACAGTCATATTCTTTGGTTATGGAAGCAAAGATGTTGGCTTGTTTGTTTATCAATAATTAAATTCTTGATTCAGTTTTTACAGAAAGTATATTTATCGTCTAAAGCACCGCAATCAGTAAACAAGCCACTGCTCATAAATGACCTCATGGCACAACGGTAGCACGTCTGACTCCAGATCATAAGGTTGTGTGTTCAAATCATGTCAGGTTCAGTTACCATTTTGAAGATGAAATGTACCAAATGAAACACCATAAAAGAGACAAATTACCAAGTCTGTCATCCACCTTCTGTAATGTGATATTTGCTCACAGGGATAACTATATCACCTGCACAGTTTCATAATAAATGTCTGTTCTGCTCATTTCTCATAATACTTATGCAAAAATAACCCAGTTTATTGGAAATTACCATATCTTGACATTGAAGCATACTCTGTACTCTTGGTTTCTTTATGATTAAGTTTTGTTTCATTTTGCATCGTTTCATTTCCGGTCAAAGACAACTTCAAAATTTTACATAAGTGCTAACACCAACAATTACTTTATTTTATAAGACTTTTACAAATAATTTGACTTTTTGATCAATTTTTCCTTTCAGCTTAATTATTTTGCTAATAATAATGACTTTACATTTAAGGAAAGACAAACAGTCATATTCTTTGGTTATGGAAGCAAAGATGTGGGCTTGTTTGCTTATCAATAACCAAATTCTTGATTCAGTTTTTACAGAAAGTTTATTTATTGTCTAAAGCACCACAATCAGTAAATAAACCATTGCTCATAAAGGACCTCGTGGCGCAACGGTAGCGCGTCTGACTCCAGATCAGAAGGTTGCGTGTTCAAATCACGTCGGGGTCGATTACCATTTTGAAGATGCAATTTACCAAATGAAACACCATAAAAGAAAGAAATTGCCAAGTCTGTCATCCACCTTCTGTAATGTGATATTTGCTCACAGGGATAACTATATCACCTGCACAGTTTCTTAATAAATGCCCATTCTGCTCATTTCTCATAATACTTATACAAAAAATACCCAGTTGATTGGACATTACCATATCTTGACATTGAAGCATACTCTGTACTCTTGGTTTCTTTATGATTAAGTTTTGTTTCATATTGCATCATTTCAATTCCGGTCACAGACAACTTCAAAATTTTACATAAGTGCTAACACCAACAATTACTTTATTTTGTAAGACATATAGAAGTGATTTGATTTTTTGGTCAATTTTTCCTTTCAGCTTACTTATTTTGCTAAGAATAATGACTTTACATTTAAGGAAAGACAAACAGTCATATTCTTTGGTTATGGAAGCAAAGATGTTGGCTTGTTTGTTTATCAATAATTAAATTCTTGATTCAGTTTTTACAGAAAGTATATTTATCGTCTAAAGCACCGCAATCAGTAAACAAGCCACTGCTCATAAATGACCTCGTGGCACAACGGTAGCACGTCTGACTCCAGATCATAAGGTTGTGTGTTCAAATCATGTCGGGTTCAGTTACCACTTTGAAGATGAAATGTACCAAATGAAACACCATAAAAGATACAAATTGCCAAGTATGTCATCCACCTTCTGTAATGTGATATTTGCTCACAGGGATAACTATATCACCTGCACAGTTTCATAATAAATGTCTATTCTGCTCATTTCTCATAATACTTATGCAAAAATAACCCAGTTTATTGGAAATTACCATATCTTGACATTGAAGCATACTCTGTACTCTTGGTTTCTTTATGATTAAGTTTTGTTTCATATTGCATCGTTTCATTTCCGGTCAAAGACAACTTCAAAATTTTACATAAGTGCTAACACCAACAATTACTTTATTTTATAAGACTTTTTCAAATAATTTGACTTTTTGATAAATTTTTCCTTTCAGCTTAATTATTTTGCTAATAATAATGACTTTACATTTAAGGAAAGACAAACAGTCATATTCTTTGGTTATGGAAGCAAAGATGTGGGCTTGTTTGGTTATCAATAACCAAATTCTTGATTCAGTTTTTACAGAAAGTATATTGATAATCTAAAGCACCAAAATCAGTAAACAAGCCACTGCTTATAAGTGACCTCGTGGCGCAACGGTGGGGCGTCTAACTCCAGATCAGAAGGTTGCGTGTTCAAATCACGTCGGGGTCAATTACCATTTTGAAGATGAAATTTACCAAATGAAACACCATAAAAGAAAGAAATTGCCAAGTCTGTCATCCACCTTCTGTAATGTGATATTTGCTCACAGGGATAACTATATCACCTGCACAGTTTCATAATAAATGCTCATTTCTCATAATACTTATACAAAAAATACCCAGTTGATTGGACATTACCATATCTTGACATTGAAGCATACTCTGTACTCTTGGTTTCTTTATGATTAGTTTTGTTTCATATTGCATCATTTCAATTCCGGTCACAGACAACTTCAAAATTTTACATAAGTGCTAACACCAACAATTACTTTATTTTGTAAGACATATAGAAGTAATTTGATTTTTTTGATAATTTTTTCCTTTCAGCTTACTTATTTTGCTAAGAATAATGACTTTATATTTAAGGAAAGACAAACAGTCATATTCTTTGGTTATGGAAGCAAAGATGTGGGCTTGTTTGCTTATCACTAACCAAATTCTTGATTCAGTTTTTACAGAAAGTATATTGATAGTCTAAAGCACCGCTATCAGTAAACAAGCCACTGCTCATAAATGACCTCGTGGCACAACAGTAGCACGTCTGACTCCAGATTATAAGGTTGTGTGTTCAAATCATGTCGGGTTCAGTTACCATTTTGAAGATGAAATTTACCAAATGAAACACCATAAAAGAAACAAATTACCAAGTCTGTCAACCACCTTCTGTAATGTGATGTTTGCTCACAGGGATAACAATATCACCTGCACAGTTTCATAGTAAATGTCCATTCTGCTCATTTCTCATAATACTTATGCAAAAATAACCCAGTTGATTGGACATTACCATATCTTGACATTGAAGCATACTCTGTACTCTTGGTTTCTTTATGATTAAGTTTTGTTTCATATTGCATCGTTTCATTTCCGCTCAAAGACAACTTCAAAATTTTACATAAGTGCTAACACCAACAATTACTTTATTTTATAAGACTTTTACAAATAATTTGACTTTTTGATCAATTTTTCCTTTCAGCTTAATTATTTTGCTAATAATAATGACTTTACATGTAAGGAAAGACAAACAGTCATATTCTTTGGTTATGGAAGTAAAGATGTGGGCTTGTTTGCTTATCAATAACCAAATTCTTGATTCAGTTTTTACAGAAAGTATATTTATTGTCTAAAGCACCACAATCAGTAAACAAACCATTGCTCATAAATGACCTTGTGGCGCAACGGTAGCGCGTCTGATTCCTGATCAGAAGGTTGCATGTTCAAATCACGTCGGGGTCAATTACCATTCTGAAGATGAAATTTACCAAATGAAACACCATAAAAGAAAGAAATTGCAAAGTCTGTCATCCGCCTTCTGTAATGTGATATTTGCTCACAAGGATAACTATATCACCTGCACAGTTTCATAATAAATGCCCATTCTGCTCATTTCTCCTAATACTTATACAAAAAATACCCAGTTGATTGGACATTACCATATCTTGACATTGAAGCATACTCTGTACTCTTGGTTTCTTTATGATTAAGTTTTGTTTCATATTGCTTCATTTCAATTCCGGTCACAGACAACTTCAAAATTTTACATAAGTGCTAACACCAACAATTACTTTATTTTGTAAGACATATAGAAGTTATTTGATTTTTTTGATCAATTTTTCCTTTCAGCTTACTTATTTTGCTAAGAATAATGACTTTACTTTTAAGGAAAGACAAACAGTCATATTCTTTGGTTATGGAAGCAAAGATGTTGGCTTGTTTGTTTATCAATAATTAAATTCTTGATTCAGTTTTTACAGAAAGTATATTTATCGTCTAAAGCACCGCAATCAGTAAACAAGCCACTGCTCATAAATGACCTCATGGCACAACGGTAGCACGTCTGACTCCAGATCATAAGGTTGTGTGTTCAAATCATGTCAGGTTCAGTTACCATTTTGAAGATGAAATGTACCAAATGAAACACCATAAAAGAGACAAATTACCAAGTCTGTCATCCACCTTCTGTAATGTGATATTTGCTCACAGGGATAACTATATCACCTGCACAGTTTCATAATAAATGTCTGTTCTGCTCATTTCTCATAATACTTATGCAAAAATAACCCAGTTTATTGGAAATTACCATATCTTGACATTGAAGCATACTCTGTACTCTTGGTTTCTTTATGATTAAGTTTTGTTTCATTTTGCATCGTTTCATTTCCGGTCAAAGACAACTTCAAAATTTTACATAAGTGCTAACACCAACAATTACTTTATTTTAAAAGACTTTTACAAATAATTTGACTTTTTGATCAATTTTTCCTTTCAGCTTAATTATTTTGCTAATAATAATGACTTTACATTTAAGGAAAGACAAACAGTCATATTCTTTGGTTATGGAAGCAAAGATGTGGGCTTGTTTGCTTATCAATAACCAAATTCTTGATTCAGTTTTTACAGAAAGTTTATTTATTGTCTAAAGCACCACAATCAGTAAATAAACCATTGCTCATAAATGACCTCGTGGCGCAACGGTAGCGCGTCTGACTCCAAATCAGAAGGTTGCGTGTTCAAATCACGTCGGGGTCGATTACCATTTTGAAGATGCAATTTACCAAATGAAACACCATAAAAGAAAGAAATTGCCAAGTCTGTCATCCACCTTCTGTAATGTGATATTTGCTCACAGGGATAACTATATCACCTGCACAGTTTCTTAATAAATGCCCATTCTGCTCATTTCTCATAATACTTATACAAAAAATACCCAGTTGATTGGACATTACCATATCTTGACATTGAAGCATACTCTGTACTCTTGGTTTCTTTATGATTAAGTTTTGTTTCATATTGCATCATTTCAATTCCGGTCACAGACAACTTCAAAATTTTACATAAGTGCTAACACCAACAATTACTTTATTTTGTAAGACATATAGAAGTGATTTGATTTTTTGGTCAATTTTTCCTTTCAGCTTACTTATTTTGCTAAGAATAATGACTTTACATTTAAGGAAAGACAAACAGTCATATTCTTTGGTTATGGAAGCAAAGATGTTGGCTTGTTTGTTTATCAATAATTAAATTCTTGATTCAGTTTTTACAGAAAGTATATTTATCGTCTAAAGCACCGCAATCAGTAAACAAGCCACTGCTCATAAATGACCTCGTGGCACAACGGTAGCACGTCTGACTCCAGATCATAAGGTTGTGTGTTCAAATCATGTCGGGTTCAGTTACCACTTTGAAGATGAAATGTACCAAATGAAACACCATAAAAGATACAAATTGCCAAGTATGTCATCCACCTTCTGTAATGTGATATTTGCTCACAGGGATAACTATATCACCTGCACAGTTTCATAATAAATGTCTATTCTGCTCATTTCTCATAATACTTATGCAAAAATAACCCAGTTTATTGGAAATTACCATATCTTGACATTGAAGCATACTCTGTACTCTTGGTTTCTTTATGATTAAGTTTTGTTTCATATTGCATCGTTTCATTTCCGGTCAAAGACAACTTCAAAATTTTACATAAGTGCTAACACCAACAATTACTTTATTTTATAAGACTTTTTCAAATAATTTGACTTTTTGATAAATTTTTCCTTTCAGCTTAATTATTTTGCTAATAATAATGACTTTACATTTAAGGAAAGACAAACAGTCATATTCTTTGGTTATGGAAGCAAAGATGTGGGCTTGTTTGGTTATCAATAACCAAATTCTTGATTCAGTTTTTACAGAAAGTATATTGATAATCTAAAGCACCAAAATCAGTAAACAAGCCACTGCTTATAAGTGACCTCGTGGCGCAACGGTGGGGCGTCTAACTCCAGATCAGAAGGTTGCGTGTTCAAATCACGTCGGGGTCAATTACCATTTTGAAGATGAAATTTACCAAATGAAACACCATAAAAGAAAGAAATTGCCAAGTCTGTCATCCACCTTCTGTAATGTGATATTTGCTCACAGGGATAACTATATCACCTGCACAGTTTCATAATAAATGCTCATTTCTCATAATACTTATACAAAAAATACCCAGTTGATTGGACATTACCATATCTTGACATTGAAGCATACTCTGTACTCTTGGTTTCTTTATGATTAAGTTTTGTTTCATATTGCATCATTTCAATTCCGGTCACAGACAACTTCAAAATTTTACATAAGTGCTAACACCAACAATTACTTTATTTTGTAAGACATATAGAAGTAATTTGAATTTTTTGATAAATTTTTCCTTTCAGCTTACTTATTTTGCTAAGAATAATGACTTTATATTTAAGGAAAGACAAACAGTCATATTCTTTGGTTATGGAAGCAAAGATGTGGGCTTGTTTGCTTATCACTAACCAAATTCTTGATTCAGTTTTTACAGAAAGTATATTGATAGTCTAAAGCACCGCTATCAGTAAACAAGCCACTGCTCATAAATGACCTCGTGGCACAACGGTAGCACGTCTAACTCCAGATCATAAGATTGTGTGTTCAAATCATGTCAGGTTCAGTTACCATTTTGAAGATGAAATTTACCAAATGAAACACCATAAAAGAAATAAATTGCCAAGTCTGTCATCCACCTTCTGTAATGTGATATTTGCTCACAGGGATAACTATATCACCTGCACAGTTTCATAATAAATGCCCATTCTGCTCATTTCTCATAATACTTATACAAAAAAAACCCAGTTGATTGTACATTACCATATCTTGACATTGAAGCATACTCTGTACTTTTGGTTTCTTTATGATTAAGTTTTGTTTCATATTGCATCATTCAATTCCGGTCACAGACAACTTCAAAATTTTACATAAGTGCTAACACCAACAATTACTTTATTTTGTAAGACATATAGAAGTTATTTGATTTTTTTGATCAATTTTTCCTTTCAGCTTAATTATTTTGCTAATAATAATGACTTTACATGTAAGGAAAGACAAACAGTCATATTCTTTGGTTATGGAAGTAAATATGTGGGCTTGTTTGCTTATCAATAACCAAATTCTTGATTCAGTTTTTACAGAAAGTATATTTATTGTCTAAAGCACCACAATCAGTAAACAAACCATTGCTCATAAATGACCTTGTGGCGCAACGGTAGCGCGTCTGACTCCTGATCAGAAGGTTGCGTGTTCAAATCACGTCGGGGTCAATTACCATTCTGAAGATGAAATTTACCAAATGAAACACCATAAAAGAAAGAAATTGGCAAGTCTGTCTTCCGCCTTCTGTAATGTGATATTTGCTCACAGGGATAACTATATCACCTGCACAGTTTCATAATAAATGCCCATTCTGCTCATTTCTCATAATACTTATACAAAAAATACCCAGTTGATTGGACATTACCATATCTTGACATTGAAGCATACTCTGTACTCTTGGTTTCTTTATGATTAAGTTTTGTTTCATATTGCTTCATTTCAATTCCGGTCACAGACAACTTCAAAATTTTACATAAGTGCTAACACCAACAATTACTTTATTTTGTAAGACATATAGAAGTTATTTGATTTTTTTTATCAATTTTTCCTTTCAGCTTAATTATTTTGCTAATAATAATGACTTTACATTTAAGGAAAGACAAACAGTCATATTCTTTGGTTATGGAAGCAAAGATGTTGGCTTGTTTGTTTATCAATAATTAAATTCTTGATTCAGTTTTTACAGAAAGTATATTTATTGTCTAAAGCACCGCAATCAGTAAACAAGCCACTGCTCATAAATGACCTCGTGGCACAACGGTAGCACGTCTAACTCCAGATCATAAGATTGTGTGTTCAAATCATGTCAGGTTCAGTTACCATTTTGAAGATGAAATTTACCAAATGAAACACCATAAAAGAAATAAATTGCCAAGTCTGTCATCCACCTTCTGTAATGTGATATTTGCTCACAGGGATAACTATATCACCTGCACAGTTTCATAATAAATGCCCATTCTGCTCATTTCTCATAATACTTATACAAAAAAAACCCAGTTGATTGTACATTACCATATCTTGACATTGAAGCATACTCTGTACTTTTGGTTTCTTTATGATTAAGTTTTGTTTCATATTGCATCATTCAATTCCGGTCACAGACAACTTCAAAATTTTACATAAGTGCTAACACCAACAATTACTTTATTTTGTAAGACATATAGAAGTTATTTGATTTTTTTGATCAATTTTTCCTTTCAGCTTACTTATTTTGCTAAGAATAATTACTTTACATTTAAGGAAAGACAAACAGTCATATTCTTTGGTTATGGAAGCAAAGATGTTGGCTTGTTTGTTTATCAATAATTAAATTCTTGATTCAGTTTTTACAGAAAGTATATTTATCGTCTAAAGCACCGCAATCAGTAAACAAGCCACTGCTCATAAATGACCTCGTGGCACAACGGTAGCGCGTCTGACTCCAGATTATAAGGTTGTGTGTTCAAATCATGTCGGGTTCAGTTACCATTTTGAAGATGAAATTTACCAAATGAAACACCATAAAAGAAACAAATTACCAAGTCTGTCAACCACCTTCTGTAATGTGATATTTGCTCACAGGGATAACAATATCACCTGCACAGTTTCATAATAAATGTCCATTCTGCTCATTTCTCATAATACTTATGCAAAAATAACCCAGTTGATTGGACATTACCATATCTTGACATTGAAGCATACTCTGTACTCTTGGTTTCTTTATGATTAAGTTTTGTTTCATATTGCATCGTTTCATTTCCGCTCAAAGACAACTTCAAAATTTTACATAAGTGCTAACACCAACAATTACTTTATTTTATAAGACTTTTACAAATAATTTGACTTTTTGATCAATTTTTCCTTTCAGCTTACTTATTTTGCTAATAATAATGACTTTACATGTAAGGAAAGACAAACAGTCATATTCTTTGGTTATGGAAGTAAAGATGTGGGCTTGTTTGCTTATCAATAACCAAATTCTTGATACAGTTTTTACAGAAAGTATATTTATTGTCTAAAGCACCACAATCAGTAAACAAACCATTGCTCATAAATGACCTCGTGGCACAACGGTAGCACGTCTGACTCCAGAACATAAGGTTGTGTGTTCAAATCATGTCGGGTTCAGTTACCATTTTGAAGATGAAATGTACCAAATGAAACACCATAAAAGAGACAAATTACCAAGTCTGTCATCCACCTTCTGTAATGTGATATTTGCTCACAGGGATAACTATATCACCTGCACAGTTTCATAATAAATGCCTATTCTGCTCATTTCTCATAATACTTATGCAAAAATAACCCAGTTTATTGGAAATTACCATATCTTGACATTGAAGCATACTCTGTACTCTTGGTTTCTTTATGATTAAGTTTTGTTTCATATTGCATCGTTTCATTTCCGGTCAAAGACAACTTCAAAATTTTACATAAGTGCTAACACCAACAATTACTTTATTTTATAAGACTTCTACAAATAATTTGACTTTTTGATCAATTTTTCCTTTCAGCTTAATTATTTTGCTAATAATAATGACTTTACATTTAAGGAAAGACAAACAGTCATATTCTTTGGTTATGGAAGCAAAGATGTGGGCTTGTTTGCTTATCAATAACCAAATTCTTGATTCAGTTTTTACAGAAAGTATATTTATTGTCTAAAGCACCACAATCAGTAAACAAACCATTGCTCATAAATGACCTCGTGGCGCAACGGTAGCGCGTCTGACCCCAGATCAGAAGGTTGCGTGTTCAAATCACGTCGGGGGTCAATTACCATTTTGAAGATGAAATTTACCAAATGAAACACCATAAAAGAAAGAAATTGCCAAGTCTGTCATCCACCTTCTGTAATGTGATATTTGGTCACAGGGATAACTATATCACCTGCACAGTTTCATAATAAATGCCCATTCTGCTCATTTCTCATAATACTTATACAAAAAATACCCAGTTGATTGGACATTACCATATCTTGACATTGAAGCATACTCTGTACTCTTGGTTTCTTTATGATTAAGTTTTGTTTCATATTGCTTCATTTCAATTCCGGTCACAGACAACTTCAAAATTTTACATAAGTGCTAACACCAACAATTACTTTATTTTGTAAGACATATAGAAGTTATTTGATTTTTTTTGATCAATTTTTCCTTTCAGCTTACTTATTTTGCTAAGAATAATGACTTTACATTTAAGGAAAGACAAACAGTCATATTCTTTGGTTATGGAAGCAAAGATGTTGGCTTGTTTGTTTATCAATAATTAAATTCTTGATTCAGTTTTTACAGAAAGTATATTTATCGTCTAAAGCACCGCAATCAGTAAACAAGCCACTGCTCATAAATGACCTCATGGCACAACGGTAGCACGTCTGACTCCAGATCATAAGGTTGTGTGTTCAAATCATGTCGGGTTCAGTTACCATTTTGAAGATTAAATGTACCAAATGAAACACCATAAAAGAGACAAATTACCAAGTCTGTCATCCACCTTCTGTAATGTGATATTTGCTCACAGGGATAACTATATCACCTGCACAGTTTCATAATAAATGTCTATTCTGCTCATTTCTCATAATACTTATGCAAAAATAACCCAGTTTATTGGAAATTACCATATCTTGACATTGAAGCATACTCTGTACTCTTGGTTTCTTTATGATTAAGTTTTGTTTCATATTGCATCGTTTCATTTCCGGTCAAAGACAACTTCAAAATTTTACATAAGTGCTAACACCAACAATTACTTTATTTTATAAGACTTTTACAAATAATTTGACTTTTTGATCAATTTTTCCTTTCAGCTTAATTATTTTGCTAATAATAATGACTTTACATTTAAGGAAAGACAAACAGTCATATTCTTTGGTTATGGAAGCAAAGATGTGGGCTTGTTTGCTTATCAATAACCAAATTCTTGATTCAGTTTTTACAGAAAGTTTATTTATTGTCTAAAGCACCACAATCAGTAAACAAACCATTGCTCATAAATGACCTCGTGGCGCAACGGTAGCGCGTCTGACTCCAGATCAGAAGGTTGCGTGTTCAAATCACGTCGGGGTCGATTACCATTTTGAAGATGCAATTTACCAAATGAAACACCATAAAAGAAAGAAATTGCCAAGTCTGTCATCCACCTTCTGTAATGTGATATTTACTCACAGGGATAACTATATCACCTGCACAGTTTCTTAATAAATGCCCATTCTGCTCATTTCTCATAATACTTATACAAAAAATACCCAGTTGATTGGACATTACCATATCTTGACATTGAAGCATACTCTGTACTCTTGGTTTCTTTATGATTAAGTTTTGTTTCATATTGCATCATTTCAATTCCGGTCACAGACAACTTCAAAATTTTACATAAGTGCTAACACCAACAATTACTTTATTTTGTAAGACATATAGAAGTGATTTGATTTTTTGATCAATTTTTCCTTTCAGCTTACTTATTTTGCTAAGAATAATGACTTTACATTTAAGGAAAGACAAACAGTCATATTCTTTGGTTATGGAAGCAAAGATGTTGGCTTGTTTGTTTATCAATAATTAAATTCTTGATTCAGTTTTTACAGAAAGTATATTTATCGTCTAAAGCACCGCAATCAGTAAACAAGCCACTGCTCATAAATGACCTCATGGCACAACGGTAGCACGTCTGACTCCAGATCATAAGGTTGTGTGTTCAAATCATGTCGGGTTCAGTTACCATTTTGAAGATGAAATGTACCAAATGAAACACCATAAAAGAGACAAATTACCAAGTCTGTCATCCACCTTCTGTAATGTGATATTTGCTCACAGGGATAACTATATCACCTGCACAGTTTCATAATAAATGTCTATTCTGCTCATTTCTCATAATACTTATGCAAAAATAACCCAGTTTATTGGAAATTACCATATCTTGACATTGAAGCATACACTGTACTCTTGGTTTCTTTATGATTAAGTTTTGTTTCATATTGCATCGTTTCATTTCCGGTCAAAGACAACTTCAAAATTTTACATAAGTGCTAACACCAACAATTACTTTATTTTATAAGACTTTTACAAATAATTTGACTTTTTGATCAATTTTTCCTTTCAGCTTAATTATTTTGCTAATAATAATGACTTTACATTTAAGGAAAGACAAACAGTCATATTCTTTGGTTATGGAAGCAAAGATGTGGGCTTGTTTGCTTATCAATAACCAAATTCTTGATTCAGTTTTTACAGAAAGTTTATTTATTGTCTAAAGCACCACAATCAGTAAACAAACCATTGCTCATAAATGACCTCGTGGCGCAACGGTAGCGCGTCTGACTCCAGATCAGAAGGTTGCGTGTTCAAATCACGTCGGGGTCGATTACCATTTTGAAGATGCAATTTACCAAATGAAACACCATAAAAGAAAGAAATTGCCAAGTCTGTCATCCACCTTCTGTAATGTGATATTTGCTCACAGGGATAACTATATCACCTGCACAGTTTCTTAATAAATGCCCATTCTGCTCATTTCTCATAATACTTATACAAAAAATACCCAGTTGATTGGACATTACCATATCTTGACATTGAAGCATACTCTGTACTCTTGGTTTCTTTATGATTAAGTTTTGTTTCATATTGCATCATTTCAATTCCGGTCACAGACAACTTCAAAATTTTACATAAGTGCTAACACCAACAATTACTTTATTTTGTAAGACATATAGAAGTGATTTGATTTTTTGATCAATTTTTCCTTTCAGCTTACTTATTTTGCTAAGAATAATGACTTTACATTTAAGGAAAGACAAACAGTCATATTCTTTGGTTATGGAAGCAAAGATGTTGGCTTGTTTGTTTATCAATAATTAAATTCTTGATTCAGTTTTTACAGAAAGTATATTTATCGTCTAAAGCACCGCAATCAGTAAACAAGCCACTGCTCATAAATGACCTCGTGGCACAACGGTAGCACGTCTAACTCCAGATCATAAGGTTGTGTGTTCAAATCATGTCGGGTTCAGTTACCATTTTGAAGATGAAATGTACCACCATAAAAGATACAAATTACCAAGTATGTCATCCACCTTCTGTAATGTGATATTTGCTCACAGGGATAACTATATCACCTGCACAGTTTCATAATAAATGTCTATTCTGCTCATTTCTCATAATACTTATGCAAAAATAACCCAGTTTATTGGAAATTACCATATCTTGACATTGAAGCATACTCTGTACTCTTGGTTTCTTTATGATTAAGTTTTGTTTCATATTGCATCGATTTATTTCCGGTCAAAGACAACTTCAAAATTTTACATAAGTGCTAACACCAACAATTACTTTATTTTATAAGACTTTTACAAATAATTTGACTTTTTGATCAATTTTTCCTTTCAGCTTAATTATTTTGCTAATAATAATGACTTTACATTTAAGGAAAGACAAACAGTCATATTCTTTGGTTATGGAAGCAAAGATGTTGGCTTGTTTGTTTATCAATAATAAAATTCTTGATTCAGTTTTTACAGAAAGTATATTTATTGTCTAAAGCACCGCAATCAGTAAACAAGCCACTGCTCATAAATGACCTCGTGGCACAACGGTAGCACGTCTGACTCCAGATCATAAGATTGTGTGTTCAAATCATGTCGGGTTCAGTTACCATTTTGAAGATGAAATTTACCAAATGAAACACCATAAAAGAAAGAAATTGCCAAGTCTGTCATCCACCTTCTGTAATGTGATATTTGCTCACAGGGATAACTATATCACCTGCACAGTTTCATAATGAATGCCTATTCTGCTCATTTCTCATAATACTTATGCAAGAATAACCCAGTTTATTGGAAATTACCATATCTTGACATTGAAGCATACTCTGTACTCTCGGTTTCTTTATGATTAAGTTTTGTTTCATATTGCATCGTTTCATTTCCGCTCAAAGACAACTTCAAAATTTTACATAAGTGCTAACACCAACAATTACTTTATTTTATAAGACTTTTACAAATAATTTGACTTTTTGATCAATTTTTCCTTTCAGCTTAATTATTTTGCTAATAATAATGACTTTACATGTAAGGAAAGACAAACAGTCATATTCTTTGGTTATGGAAGTAAAGATGTGGGCTTGTTTGCTTATCAATAACCAAATTCTTGATTCAGTTTTTACAGAAAGTATATTTATTGTCTAAAGCACCACAATCAGTAAACAAACCATTGCTCATAAATGACCTTGTGGTGCAACGGTAGCGCGTCTGACTCCTGATCAGAAGGTTGCGTGTTCAAATCACGTCGGGGTCAATTACCATTTTGAAGATGAAATTTACCAAATGAAACACCATAAAAGAAAGAAGTTGCCAAGTCTGTAATCCGCCTTCTGTAATGTGATATTTGCTCACAGGGATAACTATATCACCTGCACAGTTTCATAATAAATGCCCATTCTGCTCATTTCTCATAATACTTATACAAAAAATACCCAGTTGATTGGACATTACCATATCTTGACATTGAAGCATACTCTGTACTCTTGGTTTCTTTATGACTAAGTTTTGTTTCATATTGCATCATTCAATTCCGGTCACAGACAACTTCAAAATTTTACATAAGTGCTAACACCAACAATTACTTTATTTTGTAAGACATATAGAAGTAATTTGATTTTTTTGATTAATTTTTCCTTTCAGCTTACTTATTTTGCTAAGAATAATGACTTTACATTTAAGGAAAGACAAACAGTCATATTCTTTGGTTATGGAAGCAAAGATGTTGGCTTGTTTGTTTATCAATAATTAAATTCTTGATTCAGTTTTTACAGAAAGTATATTTATCGTCTAAAGCACCGCAATCAGTAAACAAGCCACTGCTCATAAATGACCTCGTGGCACAACGGTAGCACGTCTGACTCCAGATCATAAGGTTGTGTGTTCAAATCATGTCGGGTTCAGTTACCATTTTGAAGATGAAATGTACCAAATGAAACACCATAAAAGAGACAAATTACCAAGTCTGTCATCCACCTTCTGTAATGTGATATTTGCTCACAGGGATAACTATATCACCTGCACAGTTTCATAATAAATGCCTATTCTGCTCATTTCTCATAATACTTATGCAAAAATAACCCAGTTTATTGGAAATTACCATATCTTGACATTGAAGCATACTCTGTACTCTTGGTTTCTTTATGATTAAGTTTTGTTTCATATTGCATCGTTTCATTTTCGGTCAAAGACAACTTCAAAATTTTACATAAGTGCTAACACCAACAATTACTTTATTTTATAAGACTTTTACAAATAATTTGACTTTTTGATCAATTTTTCCTTTCAGCTTAATTATTTTGCTAATAATAATGACTTTACATTTAAGGAAAGACAAACAGTCATATTCTTTGGTTATGGAAGCAAAGATGTGGGCTTGTTTGCTTATCAATAACCAAATTCTTGATTCAGTTTTTACAGAAAGTATATTTATTGTCTAAAGCACCACAATCAGTAAACAAACCATTGCTCATAAATGACCTTGTGGCGCAACGGTAGCGCGTCTGACTCCAGATCAGAAGGTTGCGTGTTCAAATCACGTCGGGGGTCAATTACCATTTTGAAGATGAAATTTACCAAATGAAACACCATAAAAGAAAGAAATTGCCAAGTCTGTCATCCACCTTCTGTATTTGGTCACAGGGGTAACTATATCACCTGCACAGTTTCATAATAAATGCCCATTCTGCTCATTTCTCATAATACTTATACAAAAAATACCCAGTTGATTGCACATTACCATATCTTGACATTGAAGCATACTCTGTACTCTTGGTTTCTTTATGATTAAGTTTTGTTTCATATTGCTTCATTTCAATTCCGGTCACAGACAACTTCAAAATTTTACATAAGTGCTAACACCAACAATTACTTTATTTTGTAAGACATATAGAAGTTATTTGATTTTTTTGATCAATTTTTCCTTACAGCTTACTTATTTTGCTAAGAATAATGACTTTACATTTAAGGAAAGACAAACAGTCATATTCTTTGGTTATGGAAGCAAAGATGTTGGCTTGTTTGTTTATCAATAATTAAATTCTTGATTCAGTTTTTACAGAAAGTATATTTATCGTCTAAAGCACCGCAATCAGTAAACAAGCCACTGCTCATAAATGACCTCATGGCACAAAGGTAGCACGTCTGACTCCAGATCATAAGGTTGTGTGTTCAAATCATGTCGGGTTCAGTTACCATTTTGAAGATGAAATGTACCAAATGAAACACCATAAAAGAGACAAATTACCAAGTCTGTCATCCACCTTCTGTAATGTGATATTTGCTCACAGGGATAACTATATCACCTGCACAGTTTCATAATAAATGTCTATTCTGCTCATTTCTCATAATACTTATGCAAAAATAACCCAGTTTATTGGAAATTACCATATCTTGACATTGAAGCATACTCTGTACTCTTGGTTTCTTTATGATTAAGTTTTGTTTCATATTGCATCGTTTCATTTCCGGTCAAAGACAACTTCAAAATTTTACATAAGTGCTAACACCAACAATTACTTTATTTTATAAGACTTTTACAAATAATTTGACTTTTTGATCAATTTTTCCTTTCAGCTTAATTATTTTGCTAATAATAATGACTTTACATTTAAGGAAAGACAAACAGTCATATTCTTTGGTTATGGAAGCAAAGATGTGGGCTTGTTTGCTTATCAATAACCAAATTCTTGATTCAGTTTTTACAGAAAGTTTATTTATTGTCTAAAGCACCACAATCAGTAAACAAACCATTGCTCATAAATGACCTTGTGGCGCAACGGTAGCGCGTCTGACTCCAGATCAGAAGGTTGCGTGTTCAAATCACGTCGGGGTCGATTACCATTTTGAAGATGCAATTTACCAAATGAAACACCATAAAAGAAAGAAATTGCCAAGTCTGTCATCCACCTTCTGTAATGTGATATTTGCTCACAGGGATAACTATATCACCTGCACATTTTCATAATAAATGTCCATTCTGCTCATTTCTCTTAATACTTATGCAAAAAAAACCCAGTTTATTGGAAATTACCATATATTGACATTGAAGCATACTCTGTACTCTTGGTTTCTTTATGATTAAGTTTTGTTTCATATTGCATCATTTCAATTCCGGTCACAGACAACTTCAAAATTTTACATAAGTGCTAACACCAACAATTACTTTATTTTGTAAGACATATAGAAGTGATTTGATTTTTTGATCAATTTTTCCTTTCAGCTTACTTATTTTGCTAAGAATAATGACTTTACATTTAAGGAAAGACAAACAGTCATATTCTTTGGTTATGGAAGCAAAGATGTTGGCTTGTTTGTTTATCAATAATCAAATTCTTGATTCAGTTTTTACAGAAAGTATATTTATCGTCTAAAGCACCGCAATCAATAAACAAACCACTGCTCATAAGTGACCTCGTGGCGCAACGGTAGCGCGTCTGACTCCAGAACAGAAGGTTGCGTGTTCGAATCACGTCGGGGTCAATTACCATTTTGAAGATGAAATTTACCAAATGAAACACCATAAAAGAAAGAAATTGCCAAGTCTGTCATCCGCCTTCTGTAATGTGATATTTGCTCACTGGGATAACTATATCACCTGCACAGTTTCATAATAAATGCCCATTCTGCTCATTTCTCATAATACTTATACAAAAAATACCCAGTTGATTGGACATTACCATATTTTGACATTGAAGCATACTCTGTACTCTTGGTTTCTTTATGACTAAGTTTTGTTTCATATTGCATCATTCAATTCCGGTCACAGACAACTTCAAAATTTTACATAAGTGCTAACACCAACAATTACTTTATTTTGTTAGACATATAGAAGTTATTTGATTTTTTTTGATCAATTTTTCCTTTCAGCTTACTTATTTTGCTAAGAATAATGACTTTACATTTAAGGAAAGACAAACAGTCATATTCTTTGGTTATGGAAGCAAAGATGTTGGCTTGTTTGTTTATCAATAATTAAATTCTTGATTCAGTTTTTACAGAAAGTATATTTATCGTCTAAAGCACCGCAATCAGTAAACAAGCCACTGCTCATAAATGACCTCGTGGCACAACGGTAGCATGTCTGACTCCAGATCATAAGGTTGTGTGTTCAAATCATGTTGGGTTCAGTTACTATTTTGAAGATGAAATGTACCAAATGATACACCATAAAAGAGACAAATTACCAAGTCTGTCATCTACCTTCTGTAATGTGATATTTGCTCACAGGGATAACTATATCACCTGCACAGTTTCATAATAAATGCCCATTCTGCTCATTTCTCATAATACTTATACAAAAAATACCCAGTTGATTGGACATTACCATATGTTGACATTGAAGCATACTCTGTACTCTTGGTTTCTTTATGATTAAGTTTTGTTTCATATTGCATCATTTCAATTCCGGTCACAGACAACTTCAAAATTTTACATAAGTGCTAACACCAACAATTACTTTATTTTGTAAGACATATAGAAGTGATTTGATTTTTTTGATCAATTTTTCCTTTCAGCTTACCTATTTTGTTAAGAATAATGACTTTGCAGTGAAGGGGAGACAAACAGTCATATTCTTTGGTTATGGAAGCAAGGATGTGGGCTTGTTTGCTTATCAATAACCAAATTCTTGATTCAGTATTTACAGAAGGTATATTGATAGTCTAAAGCACCACAATCAGTAAACAAGCCAATGCTCATAAGTGACCTCGTGGCGCAACGGTAGCGTGTCTGACTCCAGATCAGAAGGTTGCGTGTTCAAATCACGTTGGGGTCATTTACCATTTTGAAGAAGAAATTTACCAAATGATACACCATAAAAGAAAAAAATTACCATGTCTGTCATCCACCTTCTGTAATGTGATATTTGCTCACAGGGATAACTATATCACCTGCACAGTTTCATAATAAATGTCCATTCTGCTCATTTCTCATAATACTTATGCAAAAATAACCCAGTTTATTGGAAATTACCATATATTGATATTGAAGCATACTCTGTACTCTAGGTTTCTTTATGACTAATTTTTATTTCATATTGCATCATTCAATTCCGGTCACAGACAACTTCAAAATTTTACATAAGTGCTAACACCAACAATTACTTTATTTTGTAAGACATATAGAAGTTATTTTATTTTTTTGATCATTTTTTCCTTTCAGCTTACTTATTTTGCTAAGAATAATGACTTTACATTTAAGGAAAGACAAACAGTCATATTCTTTGGTTATGGAAGCAAAGATGTTGGCTTGTTTGTTTATCAATAATTAAATTCTTGATTCAGTTTTTACAGAAAGTATATTTATCGTCTAAAGCACCGCAATCAGTAAACAAGCTACTGCTCAGAAATGACCTCATGGCACAACGGTAGCACGTCTGACTCTAGATCATAAGGTTGTGTGTTCAAATCATGTCGGGTTCAGTTACCATTTTGAAGATCAAATGAAACACCATAAAAGAAACAAATTACCAAGTCTGTCATCCACCTTCTGTAATGTGATATTTGCTCACAGGGATAACTATATCACCTGCACAGTTTCATAATAAATGTCTATTCTGCTCATTTCTCATAATACTTATGCAAAAATAACCCAGTTTATTGGAAATTACCATATCTTGACATTGAAGCATACTCTGTACTCTCGGTTTCTTTATGATTAAGTTTTGTTTCATATTGCATCATTTCAATTCCGGTCACAGACAACTTCAAAATTTTACATAAGTGCTAACACCAACAATTACTTTATTTTGTAAGACATATAGAAGTTATTTGATTTTTTTGATCAATTTTTCCTTACAGCTTACTTATTTTGCTAAGAATAATGACTTTACATTTAAGGAAAGACAAACAGTCATATTCTTTGGTTATGGAAGCAAAGATGTTGGCTTGTTTGTTTATCAATAATTAAATTCTTGATTCAGTTTTTACAGAAAGTATATTTATCGTCTAAAGCACCGCAATCAGTAAACAAGCCACTGCTCATAAATGACCTCATGGCACAAAGGTAGCACGTCTGACTCCAGATCATAAGGTTGTGTGTTCAAATCATGTCGGGTTCAGTTACCATTTTGAAGATGAAATGTACCAAATGAAACACAATAAAAGAGACAAATTACCAAGTCTGTCATCCACCTTCTGTAATGTGATATTTGCTCACAGGGATAACTATATCACCTGCACAGTTTCATAATAAATGTCTATTCTGCTCATTTCTCATAATACTTATGCAAAAATAACCCAGTTTATTGGAAATTACCATATCTTGACATTGAAGCATACTCTGTACTCTTGGTTTCTTTATGATTAAGTTTTGTTTCATATTGCATCGTTTCATTTCCGGTCAAAGACAACTTCAAAATTTTACATAAGTGCTAACACCAACAATTACTTTATTTTATAAGACTTTTACAAATAATTTGACTTTTTGATCAATTTTTCCTTTCAGCTTAATTATTTTGCTAATAATAATGACTTTACATTTAAGGAAAGACAAACAGTCATATTCTTTGGTTATGGAAGCAAAGATGTGGGCTTGTTTGCTTATCAATAACCAAATTCTTGATTCAGTTTTTACAGAAAGTTTATTTATTGTCTAAAGCACCACAATCAGTAAACAAAACATTGCTCATAAATGACCTTGTGGCGCAACGGTAGCGCGTCTGACTCCAGATCAGAAGGTTGCGTGTTCAAATCACGTCGGGGTCGATTACCATTTTGAAGATGCAATTTACCAAATGAAACACCATAAAAGAAAGAAATTGCCAAGTCTGTCATCCACCTTCTGTAATGTGATATTTGCTCACAGGGATAACTATATCACCTGCACATTTTCATAATAAATGTCCATTCTGCTCATTTCTCTTAATACTTATGCAAAAAAAAACCAGTTTATTGGAAATTACCATATATTGACATTGAAGCATACTCTGTACTCTTGGTTTCTTTATGATTAAGTTTTGTTTCATATTGCATCATTTCAATTCCGGTCACAGACAACTTCAAAATTTTACATAAGTGCTAACACCAACAATTACTTTATTTTGTAAGACATATAGAAGTGATTTGATTTTTTGATCAATTTTTCCTTTCAGCTTACTTATTTTGCTAAGAATAATGACTTTACATTTAAGGAAAGACAAACAGTCATATTCTTTGGTTATGGAAGCAAAGATGTTGGCTTGTTTGTTTATCAATAATCAAATTCTTGATTCAGTTTTTACAGAAAGTATATTTATCGTCTAAAGCACCGCAATCAATAAACAAACCACTGCTCATAAGTGACCTCGTGGCGCAACGGTAGCGCGTCTGACTCCAGAACAGAAGGTTGCGTGTTCAAATCACGTCGGGGTCAATTACCATTTTGAAGATGAAATTTACCAAATGAAACACCATAAAAGAAAGAAATTGCCAAGTCTGTCATCCGCCTTCTGTAATGTGATATTTGCTCACTGGGATAACTATATCACCTGCACAGTTTCATAATAAATGCCCATTCTGCTCATTTCTCATAATACTTATACAAAAAATACCCAGTTGATTGGACATTACCATATTTTGACATTGAAGCATACTCTGTACTCTTGGTTTCTTTATGACTAAGTTTTGTTTCATATTGCATCATTCAATTCCGGTCACAGACAACTTCAAAATTTTACATAAGTGCTAACACCAACAATTACTTTATTTTGTTAGACATATAGAAGTTATTTGATTTTTTTGATCAATTTTTCCTTTCAGCTTACTTATTTTGCTAAGAATAATGACTTTACATTTAAGGAAAGACAAACAGTCATATTCTTTGGTTATGGAAGCAAAGATGTTGGCTTGTTTGTTTATCAATAATTAAATTCTTGATTCAGTTTTTACAGAAAGTATATTTATCGTCTAAAGCACCGCAATCAGTAAACAAGCCACTGCTCATAAATGACCTCGTGGCACAACGGTAGCATGTCTGACTCCAGATCATAAGGTTGTGTGTTCAAATCATGTTGGGTTCAGTTACCATTTTGAAGATGAAATGTACCAAATGATACACCATAAAAGAGACAAATTACCAAGTCTGTCATCTACCTTCTGTAATGTGATATTTGCTCACAGGGATAACTATATCACCTGCACAGTTTCATAATAAATGCCCATTCTGCTCATTTCTCATAATACTTATACAAAAAATACCCAGTTGATTGGACATTACCATATGTTGACATTGAAGCATACTCTGTACTCTTGGTTTCTTTATGATTAAGTTTTGTTTCATATTGCATCATTTCAATTCCGGTCACAGACAACTTCAAAATTTTACATAAGTGCTAACACCAACAGTTACTTTATTTTGTAAGACATATAGAAGTGATTTGATTTTTTTGATCAATTTTTCCTTTCAGCTTACCTATTTTGTTAAGAATAATGACTTTGCAGTGAAGGGGAGACAAACAGTCATATTCTTTGGTTATGGAAGCAAGGATGTGGGCTTGTTTGCTTATCAATAACCAAATTCTTGATTCAGTATTTACAGAAGGTATATTGATAGTCTAAAGCACCACAATCAATAAACAAACCACTGCTCATAAGTGACCTCGTGGCGCAACGGTAGCGCGTCTGACTCCAGAACAGAAGGTTGCGTGTTCAAATCACGTCGGGGTCAATTACCATTTTGAAGATGAAATTTACCAAATGAAACACCATAAAAGAAAGAAATTGCCAAGTCTGTCATCCGCCTTCTGTAATGTGATATTTGCTCACTGGGATAACTATATCACCTGCACAGTTTCATAATAAATGCCCATTCTGCTCATTTCTCATAATACTTATACAAAAAATACCCAGTTGATTGGACATTACCATATTTTGACATTGAAGCATACTCTGTACTCTTGGTTTCTTTATGACTAAGTTTTGTTTCATATTGCATCATTCAATTCCGGTCACAGACAACTTCAAAATTTTACATAAGTGCTAACACCAACAATTACTTTATTTTGTTAGACATATAGAAGTTATTTGATTTTTTTGATCAATTTTTCCTTTCAGCTTACTTATTTTGCTAAGAATAATGACTTTACATTTAAGGAAAGACAAACAGTCATATTCTTTGGTTATGGAAGCAAAGATGTTGGCTTGTTTGTTTATCAATAATTAAATTCTTGATTCAGTTTTTACAGAAAGTATATTTATCGTCTAAAGCACCGCAATCAGTAAACAAGCCACTGCTCATAAATGACCTCGTGGCACAACGGTAGCATGTCTGACTCCAGATCATAAGGTTGTGTGTTCAAATCATGTTGGGTTCAGTTACCATTTTGAAGATGAAATGTACCAAATGATACACCATAAAAGAGACAAATTACCAAGTCTGTCATCTACCTTCTGTAATGTGATATTTGCTCACAGGGATAACTATATCACCTGCACAGTTTCATAATAAATGCCCATTCTGCTCATTTCTCATAATACTTATACAAAAAATACCCAGTTGATTGGACATTACCATATGTTGACATTGAAGCATACTCTGTACTCTTGGTTTCTTTATGATTAAGTTTTGTTTCATATTGCATCATTTCAATTCCGGTCACAGACAACTTCAAAATTTTACATAAGTGCTAACACCAACAGTTACTTTATTTTGTAAGACATATAGAAGTGATTTGATTTTTTTGATCAATTTTTCCTTTCAGCTTACCTATTTTGTTAAGAATAATGACTTTGCAGTGAAGGGGAGACAAACAGTCATATTCTTTGGTTATGGAAGCAAGGATGTGGGCTTGTTTGCTTATCAATAACCAAATTCTTGATTCAGTATTTACAGAAGGTATATTGATAGTCTAAAGCACCACAATCAGTAAACAAGCCAATGCTCATAAGTGACCTCGTGGCGCAACGGTAGCGTGTCTGACTCCAGGTCAGAAGGTTGCGTGTTCAAATCACGTTGGGGTCATTTACCATTTTGAAGAAGAAATTTACCAAATGATACACCATAAAAGAAAAAAATTACCAAGTCTGTCATCCACCTTCTGTAATGTGATATTTGCTCACAGGGATAACTATATCACCTGCACAGTTTCATAATAAATGTCCATTCTGCTCATTTCTCATAATACTTATGCAAAAATAACCCAGTTTATTGGAAATTACCATATATTGATATTGAAGCATACTCTGTACTCTAGGTTTCTTTATGACTAATTTTTATTTCATATTGCATCATTCAATTCCGGTCACAGACAACTTCAAAATTTTACATAAGTGCTAACACCAACAATTACTTTATTTTGTAAGACATATAGAAGTTATTTTATTTTTTTGATCATTTTTTCCTTTCAGCTTACTTATTTTGCTAAGAATAATGACTTTACATTTAAGGAAAGACAAACAGTCATATTCTTTGGTTATGGAAGCAAAGATGTTGGCTTGTTTGTTTATCAATAATTAAATTCTTGATTCAGTTTTTACAGAAAGTATATTTATCGTCTAAAGCACCGCAATCAGTAAACAAGCTACTGCTCAGAAATGACCTCATGGCACAACGGTAGCACGTCTGACTCTAGATCATAAGGTTGTGTGTTCAAATCATGTCGGGTTCAGTTACCATTTTGAAGATCAAATGAAACACCATAAAAGAAACAAATTACCAAGTCTGTCATCCACCTTCTGTAATGTGATATTTGCTCACAGGGTTAACTATATCACCTGCACAGTTTCATAATAAATGTCTATTCTGCTCATTTCTCATAATACTTATGCAAAAATAACCCAGTTTATTGGAAATTACCATATCTTGACATTGAAGCATACTCTGTACTCTCGGTTTCTTTATGATTAAGTTTTGTTTCATATTGCATCATTTCAATTCCGGTCACAGACAACTTCAAAATTTTACATAAGTGCTAACACCAACAATTACTTTATTTTGTAAGACATATAGAAGTGATTTGATTTTTTTGATCAATTTTTCCTTTCAGCTTACTTATTTTGCTAAGAATAATAACTTTACATTTAAGGAAAGACAAACAGTCATATTCTTTGGTTATGGAAGCAAAGATGTTGGCTTGTTTGTTTATCAATAATCAAATTCTTGATTCAGTTTTTACAGAAAGTATATTTATCGTCTAAAGCACCGCAATCAATAAACCAACCATTGCTCATAAATGACCTCGTGGCGCAATGGTAGCGCGTCAGACTCCAGATCAGAAGGTTGCGTGTTCAAATCATGTCAGGTTCAGTTACCATTTTGAAGATGAAATGTACCAAATGAAACACCATATAAGAAACAAATTACCAAGTCTGTCATCCACCTTCTGTAATGTGATATTTGCTCACAGGGATAACTATATCACCTGCACAGTTTCATAATAAATGTCTATTCCGCTCATTTCTCATAATACATATGCAAAAATAACCCAGTTTATTGGAAATTACCATATCTTGACATTGAAGCATTCTCTGTACTCTTGGTTTCTTTATGATTAAGTTTTGTTTCATATTGCATCGTTTCATTTCCGGTCAAAGACAACTTCAAAATTTTACATAAGTGCTAACACCAACAATTACTTTATTTTGTAAGACATATAGAAGTGATTTGATTTTTTTGATCAATTTTTCCTTTCAGCTTACTTATTTTGCTAATAATAATGACTTTACATTTAAGGAAAGACAAACAGTCATATTCTTTGGTTATGGAAGCAAATATGTGGGCTTGTTTGCTTATCAATAACCAAATTCTTGATTCAGTTTTTACAGAAAGTATATTTATTGTCTAAAGCACCACAATCAGTAAACAAACCATTGCTCATAAATGACCTCGTGGCGCAACAGTAGCGCGTCTAACTCCATATCAGAAGGTTGCGTGTTCAAATCACGTCGGGGTCAATTACCATTTTGAAGATGAAATTTACCAAATGAAACACCATAAAAGAAAGAAATTGCCAAGTCTGTCATCCACCTTCTGTAATGTGATATTTGCTCACAGGGATAACTATATCACCTGCACAGTTTCATAATAAATGCTCATTTCTCATAATACTTATACAAAAAATACCCAGTTGATTGGACATTACCATATCTTGACATTGAAGCATACTCTGTACTCTTGGTTTCTTTATGATTAAGTTTTGTTTCATATTGCATCATTTCAATTCCGGTCACAGACAACTTCAAAATTTTACATAAGTGCTAACACCAACAATTACTTTATTTTGTAAGACATATAGAAGTAATTTGATTTTTTTGATAAATTTTTGCTTTCAGCTTACTTATTTTGCTAAGAATAATTACTTTATATTTAAGGAAAGACAAACAGTCATATTCTTTGGTTATGGAAGCAAAGATGTGGGCTTGTTTGTTTATCAATAATCAAATTCTTGATTCAGTTTTTACAGACAGTATATTGATAGTCTAAAGCACCAAAATCAGTAAACAAGCCACTGCTTATAAGTGACCTCGTGGCGCAACGGTAGCGCGTCTAACTCCAGATCAGAAGGTTGCGTGTTCAAATCACGTCGGGGTCATTTACCGTTTTGAAGATGAAATTTACCAAATGAAACACCATAAAAGAAACAAATTACCAAGTCTGTCATCCACCTTCTGTAATGTGATATTTGCTCACAGGTATAACTATATCACCTGCACAGTTTCATAATAAATGTCCATTCTGCTCATTTCTCATAATACTTATGCAAAAATAACCCAGTTTATTGGAAATTACCATATATTGACATTGAAGCATACTCTGTACTCTTGGTTTCTTTATCATTAAGTTTTGTTTCATATTGCATCATTTCAATTCCGGTCACAGACAACTTCAAAATTTTACATAAGTGCTAACACCAACAATTACTTTATTTTGTAAGACATATAGAAGTGATTTGATTTTTTTGATCAATTTTTCCGTTCAGCTTACTTATTTTGCTAAGAATAATTACTTTACATTTAAGGAAAGACAAACAGTCATATTCTTTGTTTATGGAAGCAAAGATGTTGGCTTGTTTGTTTATCAATAATCAAATTCTTGATTCAGTTTTTACAGAAAGTATATTTATCGTCTAAAGCACCGCAATCAATAAACCAACTATTGCTCATAAATGACCTCGTGGCGCAACGGTAGCGCGTCTGACTCCAGATCAGAAGGTTGCGTGTTCAAATCATGTCGGGTTCAGTTACCATTTTGAAGATGAAATGTACCAAATGAAACACCATAAAAAAAAACAAATTACCAAGTCTGTCATCCACCTTCTGTAATGTGATATTTGCTCACAGGGATAACTATATCACCTGCACAGTTTCATAATAAATGTCTATTCTGCTCATTTCTCATAATACTTATGCAAAAATAACCCAGTTTATTGGAAATTACTATATCTTGACATTGAAGCATACTCTGTACTCTTGGTTTCTTTATGATTAAGTTTTGTTTCATATTGCATCATTTCATTTCCGGTCAAAAACAACTTCAAAATTTTACATAAGTGCTAACACTAAAAAAAAATTACTTTATTTTATAAGATTTTTACAAATAATTTTACTTTTTGATCAATTTTTCCTTTCAGCTTAATTATTTTGCTAATAATAATGACTTTACATTTAAGGAAAGACAAACAGTCATATTCTTTGGTTATGGAAGCAAGGATGTGGGCTTGTTTGCTTATCAATAACCAAATTCTTGATTCAGTATTTACAGAAAGTATATCGATAGTCTAAAGCACCACAATCAGTAAACAAGCCACAGCTCATAAGTGACCTCGTGGCGCAACGGTAGCGCGTCTAACTCCAGATCAGAAGGTTGCGTGTTCAAATCACGTTGGGGTCATTTACCATTTTGAAGATGAAATTTACCAAATGAAACACCATAAAAGAAACAAATTACCAAGTCTGTCATCCACCTTCTGTAATGTGATATTTGCTCACAGGGATAACTATATCACCTGCACAGTTTCATAATAAATGTCCATTCTGCTCATTTCTTATAATACTTATGCAAAAATAACCCAGTTTATTGGAAATTATCAAATATTGACATTGAAGCATACTCTGTACTCTTGGTTTCTTTATGACTAAGTTTTGTTTCATATCGCATCATTTCAATTCCGGTCACTGACAACTTCAAAATTTGACATAAGTGCTAACACCAACAATTACTTTATTTTGTAAGACATATAGAAGTAATTTGATTTTTTTGATCAATTTTTCCTTTCAGCTTACTTATTTTGCTAAGAATAATGACTTTACATTTAAGGAAAGACAAACAGTCATATTCTTTGGTTATGGAAGCAAAGATGTGGGATTGTTTGCTTATCAAAAACCAAATTCTTGATTCAGTTTTTACAGAAAGTATATTTATCATCTAAAGCACCGCAATCAGTAAACAAACCATTGATCATGAATAACCTCGTGATGCAACGGTAGCGCGTCTGACTCCAGATTAGAAGGTTGCATGTTCAAATCACGTCGGGATCAATTACCATTTTGAAGATGAAATGTACCAAATGAAACACCATAAAAGAAACAAATTACCAAGTCTGTCATCCACCTTCTGTAATGTGATATTTGCTCACAGAGATAACTATATCACCTGCACAGTTTCATAATAAATGTCCATTCTGTTCATTTCTCATAATACTTATGCAAAAATAACCCAGTTTATTGGAAATTATCAAATATTGACATTGAAGCATACTCTGTACTCTTGGTTTCTTTATGACTAAGTTTTGTTTCATATTGCATCATTTCAATTCCGGTCACAGACAACTTCAAAATTTTACATAAGTGCTAACACCAACAATTACTTTATTTTGTAAGACATATAGAAGTAATTTGATTTTTTTGATCAATTTTTCCTTTCAGCTTACTTATTTTGCTAAAAATAATGACTTTACATTTAAGGAAAGACAAACAGTCATATTCTTTGGTTATGGAAGCAAAGATGTGGGATTGTTTGCTTATCAAAAACGAAATTCTTGATTCAGTTTTTACAGAAAGTATATTTATCATCTAAAGCACCGCAATCAGTAAACAAACCATTGATCATGAATAACCTCGTGATGCAACGGTAGCGCGTCTGACTCCAGATTAGAAGGTTGCATGTTCAAATCACGTCGGGATCAATTACCATTTTGAAGATGCAATTTACCAAATGAAACACCATAAAAGAAACAAATTACCAAGTCTGTCATCCACCTTCTGTAATGTGATATTTGCTCACAGGGATAACTATATCACCTGCACATTTTCATAATAAATGTCCATTCTGCTCATTTCTCTTAATACTTATGCAAAAAAAACCCAGTTTATTGGAAATTACCATATATTGACATTGAAGCATACTCTGTACTCTTGGTTTCTTTATGATTAAGTTTTGTTTCATATTGCATCATTTCAATTCCGGTCACAGACAACTTCAAAATTTTACATAAGTGCTAACACCAACAATTACTTTATTTTGTAAGACATATAGAAGTGATTTGATTTTTTGATCAATTTTTCCTTTCAGCTTACTTATTTTGCTAAGAATAATGACT